>NC_069510.1:140883003-141183003 GCF_027579735.1 Bombina bombina
CTTCTTTGAAATAGATAACTTGAGAAAGAGAGACATTAAGCTAGAACTTGATGTAAAATCCTTCCTCTTATATAAACACAATAAGCGTATACCAAGAGGCTTGAGGATTAGAAAATTTCCCTCTTTTAGGGTACTAGATGCTGATTTTATATCAAAGTGGAATAACATATTAGATAACTGTTCCTTTGCCCTTATTGAACTTTTGATTGAATATAAACAACAACAAAGATCTGATTTACTAGAGGAGATGAAAAATGTCCAAGAACAGCTGAGGTCATTTCAGAGGGACCCACAATTTAAGACCTATGATAAACAATTTGAAAAAAATATGATATCTTTCCGACAGGAACTCTGGGAGTTTAAATCACATAAGATGACTAGAGACAAACATGACTATGACCATCAAACAGTTTATAGATGGGATAACAATGACAACTTTAACCGTGAACCCAGAAATTATAGGAGAAGGTTTAGGAATCAACAGAAAAAAGTTAAACAAGTTACTTTCTCTGACACGGAATATGAGGTGGAGTCCTCAGAGGGAGAAATGACCAATGACTGCACAGAATCTCTAGTTTTAAAACCACTTGAAACCTCTGCAAGCCATGTTTCAAAAAACGAACAGGCAGAGACTTTACCATCAGGAAGAAAAAAACACACAGGGGGAAAAGGGGCAAAGGAACAAAAACAAACACACAGGGAAGGCCAGGAGGGTATATTACACCCCAAACAAAAAATTCAGCTGAAGACCTACCCTACCAGATTAGCAAAACAGATAAAGAAATATGCTTAAATACTAATGTAATCAATCTATCTGATACAATTTTAAATGATGATGAAATAAAGGTATTATCCAAGGGTCTGAATTATGTTCCTTCACAGCACTTCAACTTGTTTAACACTGTGTTAGATGTAAATAAATTCGTGAGGAAATTGTTATTGCGTAAACATTTTGCAGATGCTGAGAAGGAACATAGCAATGTTATTTCTACAAAAGTGGAATCTGATAAAGAATTTTTGTCCTTTTCTGAGCAATGTTCTGTATTTGACCTACAAGGCTTATTAAATGAGAATACACAGGAACTATCTAATACGTTAATTACGGAAAGTGATATAGATTTGTCTAAATTTAAGAAGAAAAGCAATTTCTATCCGGTGCACTCTAGAACTCACCCGGTGGAGACCTTCCAAAAAGTAGTTGAGGAAAAACTAAGGGAACTTGATAAGAAAGAGAAGAAACAAAGACATAATTTATCCTTTAAAGAAAAACAGGCACTTAAAAAGATTTCAGACAATACCAAAATTGTGGTGAGAGCCTCAGACAAGGGGGGAAATGTGGTAGTACTTAATAGGGATTCATATTTAAAAGAAGCCAGTAGACAATTAAGTGATAAGGAAGTATATGTAAAATTAAAAGAAAATCCAACTTTACAGTACAAAGAAATTTTGAAAGATATAGTAAAACACGCCAGATACAATAATGTCATTAATCAGGCTATTGAGGATATGTTAATCCCAGAGTATCCAGTGACACCTATATTTCACTACCTCCCTAAGACGCACAAAGACATGTTTAATCCCCCGGGGCGTCCCATAATTGCTGGTATAAATTCATTAAATGAATCTCTTTCGGATCTCATAGATAGTTACTTGCAGCCATTGGTGAAAGAACTTCCAAGCTTTATACAAGACACCACCTCCTTACTGGTAAAATTGCAGAATATTAAATGGAAGTCATCTTATAGGTTTTTGGTGGTAGATGTAACCTCACTATATACAGCCATCAAACATGATAAAGGGCTAGATGCTATTGGATATTTTTTAGATACACATAGCAATTATGATGTGACCACCAAACAATTTATTCTGACATCAATTGAATACCTATTGACCCACAATTATTTTATGTTCGAGGGAGGTTTCTATCTCCAGAGGCGTGGAACCGCTATGGGGGCCAAGTTTGCCCCCTGTTACGCCAATCTCTTTATGGGATGGTGGGAGCGGTTCCACGTCTTTGGAGATGGCAACCCCCTCCGTAATAAGATCATTTTCTATGCAAGATTCATAGATGATCTGATTTTTATAATTGATGGTGAGGAAAGTGAAATAGAAGGATTTTGTGATTATTTGAATCATAATAACTGTGGCATTAAGCTGATAGGGGAACAGCATAAGAGCTCAATCTGCTTCCTGGATATAACATTAAAGGGTAGTGCCACACAGGAGATGATAGAAACAGATCTATTTAGAAAGGCCTCAGCAGGTAATACTATTCTAGCATATAACTCATGTCATCCAAGGCATACCCTAAATGGCATTCCCAAGGGTCAATACATAAGGGCCAAGAGAAATTGTACTACTAATGAAAGTTATGAAACTCAAGCTAATTTGATTACTGAAAGATTATTGGATAGGGGTTATTCCCCTAGAGTGTTAGAAAAAGCTAGGAATGATGTAAACGTCATACCAAGGAATGAACTGTTAAGATATCGTAAAAGACAGGGATACAATAAGGATAAGCAGGAAGATAATAGACCCAAATTTATAACAACTTACAGTCTGGAATATGGGGAAGTGTGTAACATCATAAAAGAATGTATTCCAATCTTATATACAGATTTGGCATTAAAGAAAATAATTCAAAAAGGATGTGACTTTATCTCTAAGAAGGGGAAAACTATAGGAAACTATGTTTCTCCTTCTGACAGCTCTGGCAGTGGTTCTGCAACGTGTTGGTTGAAAAAGCGGAAAGGCTTTTTCAAATGCAGAAGGAATGTTTGTAAGACCTGTGATCATGTATCAGAGGGGGAAACATTTGTTTCAACCCATCTTCAAAAAACGTACAAAATTAATTTTTATTTAAACTGTAACACCACACATGTAATATATCTATTGACCTGTAGGGGGTGCTATAAACAGTATGTAGGAAAAACTAAGAGATCCTTAAAGGACAGATTCTTGGCACACCTCAGGTCAATAGATGATATTGAGTCTGACACCCCAATAGCTAGGCATTTTCGAGAGCATCACAACTCTGATGCCAGCCTATTAATGGTCCAAGCAATAGACCATGTACCCCTATGGAAGAGGGGAGGTGACAGAGAAACAAAGCTTAATACTAGGGAAGTATTCTGGATTTTTTCCCTCAATACTATCATTCCGCAAGGATTAAATTTTAGAAGGGACATAGATTTGTATATTTAACATAAATAAGAGAGGAATTTTGTATATTTATACATTAAACAGGGGAAAGTATAAATCTAATCCTTAGACTTCCACATTTTATTTAATACACATGTCTTTGTATATTGCCCCTCTATACTATGATTGTTCACTATATGCATTAGGTTATAAGATTATGGACAGAGTTTATGTGTATTTATTCATATTTAATCTTCAATAGTTCATATTAGTATCTTTAAGTGTATGAACTGAAGTGTTTATCTGAGCTTAGTGACTTTCATATGTATATATGTATCTGTGATTTGTATATATTATAATAGTTATTAACATAGACAATAATTAGATTACCATCTACTCATTTGAGTCTCTATACCTTTAAGAAATACCTATTTAAGGATAATGAGCTGGGACACCTGTGAGCAGTGAACAAGTGCCTGTAGGCACGAAACATGTCTGCTGCAGATTGCCCAGCTGTCTATGTTAAAATGTCAGTCTTGGTTTAAATAACTGTATCTGCCGATACTCTATGCTTTTACCTGCATTATCAAATAAAGGATTTATGTTTTATCTGCATTTGAGGATCCGGACTTTTCTTTGTACCCTATACACTTTTTCAGCGCTCTTTGGATGAAGTGAGCGCTGCAGCTTGGATCCCCTGCGCAGAACGTCTATGAGTGACGTCTCCCACGCTCCAGTGTGCCGTAGCCAGGAAGGAGGAAGCATTAGACGGGTAGTGTGAGCGCAAGGCGAGTGTTTGTTACATATATATATATATATATATATATATATATATATGTGTGTATAGATATATATATATATATATATATATATATATATATATATATATATATATATATATATATATATTAAAAAAATGTCATTTGGTTACCATTTATTGGTAAAATATTCAGTAGGTTTGTGTATGTTACACATACATGCATTGCACAGTGCCATGTGTAAAGCATAATGGAAAAAAGACATTTAGTGAACTGTGCCAACTAGTGTGTGTAATGTGCAAAGTAATACAAATGTTCCAGCATTGTATAGCCTAATTATGGTACCTACTTTTGTGTATCTTGCATAATGTGGAGAGCAATTAGTAAGGTATATGGGAGTTATTTGTCATGTTTATGCATTTAAAAGTTCAGTGTGTGTTTGCTTAAAGGAACATTAAACCCATATTTTTTCTTTTATGATTTAGAAAGAGCTTGCAATTTTAAAGAATTTTCTTATTTACTTCTATTATCTAATATGCTTCATTCTCTTGATATCCTTTGCTGAAAAGCATATCTAGATAGGCACAGTAGCTGCTGATTGGTGGCTGCACATAGATGTCTCGTGTGATTGGCTCACCCATGTCATGTGCATTGCTATTTCTTCAACAAAGGATATCTGGAAAATAAAACAAATTAGATAATAGAAGTAAATTGGAAAGTTGTTTAAAATTGTATTCTCTATCTGAATCATGAAATATTTTTTGGGGGTTTAATTTCCCTTTAACACTTGTTTTTGTGTTTTTGGGCATAATATATATGTAGTATAGAAGTTAGGTAACCTTTATAGATTGAATACAGAATAGGTAATTTCACTGTTACTTTCCACCCAAAATCTTTAAAATGAGGAGGGCCCCTTTAATTCCTTGATTACAATTTTTATCATTCAATATCTTTAACAATGAAAGACTATGCAATCTACATGACACATTACTGTTAACATAGCCATCATTAGCTGACACAAACCAGACCACAAACCAATTAAAACTGTGTGGATTTCCTTCAGTTTGTTGTCTTTCCCAGAAAGCAAAAGTGTTACCAGATCCTCTATGTCCACACTAGTGTCATATCCTATCAAGATTCCTCTGATCTCCCTCATTGCAGTGCTCTCCATGACCCCCACCCTACTCCCCCTTAAGGAATTCAGTGTGGGCACCATGGAGTTGTATTACCTTGTCTTTAAAAGCCTTCCCTCATTCCCATCAATGAGTGGGATTGAATTATGCATGACCTGTGACATTTTACCCTAGGCTGGTTTATATATTTGACTAGTGAATACAAGAGCTAATCTGCTTTGCCTAGTTGTTCTCCAAGAGGCGTCCCTATATAATTAGCTCTTTAAATTGCTTTTGTTATTTAGTTGAAGTTAAAATGTAAATTGAAGATGGTTTATTAGTGATTACCTTATCTATTTGTCTCTAGGTTTGTACATTGTTTGTTTAGATGCATACAAATAAGGTACATACTTTTGCAAAATTTTAAAAATTTTACGTTTTTGCTTCAGCTGAAGCTGCTTTTGAGAGAAAGGTTCTGCAGGCTGTGGTGCCCTCAGTTTAGGGTCCGCCTCCTTTTGCCCTCCCGTTTTTTTTCATTCAGTGTCCTCTAGAGCTTGGGTATTTGTTCCCTCAAGTGATGAGTGAAGCAGTGGACTCTCCTCCTATTAAGATGGAAACCACAAATTATGCTTACCTGATAATTTAATTTCCATCTATGGGAGTCCACTACCCTTGCCCGTTCTCTGGGGGGCGGACCTAAATTTAATTTAATTTTTCTGGCACCATTTATACCCTGATATTTCTCCTACTGTTCCTTGCTCCCTCGGCAGAATGACTGGGGGATGAGGGGAGTGGGGGTGGGGTATTTAATCCTTTGGCTGAGGTGTCTTTGCTGCCTCCTGGTGGCCAGGTTCTTAATTCCCACAGGTAATAAATGAAGCAGTGGACTCTCCTCCCACAGATGGAAATTAAATTATCAGGTAAGCATAATTTATGTTTTCTGTTGTGTTGCTATAGAATAACATATCAGCCAAGTTCAAATATTTTTAACAAATTAAGGGCACAGTCTACACCAGCATTTTTATTGTTTAAAAAGATAAATTATCCCCTTATTACCCATTCTCCAGTTTTCCATACCACAGTTATAATAATATACTTTTTACCTCTGTGATTACCCTGTATCTAAGCCTCTGCAGATTGCCCCTTATCTCAGTTATAATAATATACTTTTTACCTCTGTGATTACCCTGTATCTAAGCCTCTGCAGATTGCCCCTTATCTCAGTTATAATAATATACTTTTTACCTCTGTGATTACCTTGTATCTAAGCCTCTGCAGACTGCTCCTTATCTCAGTTATATTAATATACTTTTTACCTCTGTGATTACCTTGTATCTAAGCCTCTGCAGACTGCTCCCCTTATCTCAGTTATTTTAATATACTTTGTACCTCTGTGATTACCTTCTATCTAAACCTCTGCAGACTGCCGCCTTATCTCAGTTATATTAATATACTTTTTACCTCTGTGATTACCCTGTATCTAACCCTCTGCAGACTGCCTCTTATCTCAGTTATATTAATGTACTTTTTACCTCTGTTATTACCTTGTATCTAAGCCTCTGCAGACTGCCCCCTTATCTCCGTTCTTTTCACAAACTTGCATTTTAGCCAATCAGTGCTGACTCCTAGGTAACTCCATGGACGTGAGCACAATGTTATATTGTTTGTATGATACACACAAACTAAGGCCCTCTAGTTGCGAAGAACTGTCAAAATGCATTCAGATAATAGGCAGCCTTCAAGGTCTTAGAAATTAGCATATGAGGCTACCTAGGTTTAGCTTTCAACTAAGAATACCAAAAGAACAAAGCAAAATTGGTGATAAAGATAAATTGAAAAGTTGTTTAAAATGACATGCCCTACCTGAATCATGAAAGTTTATTTTTGACTAGACTGTCCCTTTAACATCCTTTTTACTGCAATTGTTTTTCAGTAGCCAAACTCCGTCCATCCTTTTGCCCATTTGGAGAAGCCTCTATGGGCTTTAGTGTGCATGCAGTAAGAATAGCTACAGTTATCATTTTGGTACAAAGTTAATTAGGGAAAGAAATGGAGGAGGATTAGCTTTGAGAAGCTTGCCAGGTGCATTTCAAGTTCTGAGAATTAGAAAATCCTAAAGTTTCATAGCTACAGTACATGGAAAAGAGGCAAAACAAATAATGAAAATATATTGAAAAGTTGTTTCATTACATATAACTAAATATTTTATATAAAAAATCTCAAGGTGTTTACTGCCCCTTTAATATTTCTATATGCAAATGAAAGCCTTTTTATATTTACATCTCTAAACCAGCTCTTCTCTGTCTAAAACAGCTTCACTCCTAAATGTAATATTTACTTGTAAACCTTACACCATTGCAATTGTTAAATTTTTGCAGGGATTAGCATCTTAAAGGAGCAGTAAAGTCAAAATTAAACTGTTAGATCATGAAATTTTAAACAATGTTCCAATTTCTTTTGCAAGATGTACCGAGTCCACGGTTTCATCCTTACTTGTGGGATATTATCCTTCCTAACAGGAAGTGGCAAAGAGAGCACCCACAGCAGAGCTGTCTATATAGCTCCCCCCTTAACTCCAGCCCCCAGTCATTCTCTTTGCCGGCTCTAAGCAGGAAGGGTAAAGTAAGTAAGAGGTGATAAACTGTTAGTTTTTATTTTCTTCAAGCAAGAGTTTGTTATTTTTAAATGGTACCGGTGTGTACTATTTACTCTCAGGCAGGAGATGGATGAAGATTTCTGCCTAGATGATGATGATCTTAGCATTTGTAACTAAGGTCCACTGCTGTTCCCACAGAGGCTGAGGAGTACAGGAAAACTTCAGTGTGAGGAACGGTTTCTTGCTATACAGCAATGAGGTATGTTCAGTCATTTTTTCTGGAGAGACTGTGATATTTCAGAAAGGCTGACAGTATCCCCATGAGGATAAGGGTAAGCAGTAATCCTAGACTTATAGTGGCATTACTAAGCTTGCATAAAGGGCTAAATTTATGGTTGACACTCAGTTTGAATGCTATTAACAAACAGTTGTGTGTTTTGGGAAGTGCTGTTAATAATCCTTTAAGGGACAACTGTATTGAGGGTACACTTGTTTTTTTGTGTTTTTTTTAGAACCCACATGGCTGGTAAAACTCTTGGTTTGTTTTTTTGGAGGCCTTACTAACATCGAGTGAGATGGGCGGGGCCTAATTTCACACCTCTGTTGCGCAGTTATTTTCTCTTGACAAGCAGCAAGCTACAACACGGGAGGGTCCTGGTTAACTTCTTGGGCCAAATCAAAGCTTTATCTCCACATTACCAATCCCTAAGGGTGCTGACAGGGTTTTTGCCGGTTTTTGACACTTGTCAATCCGGTTTCCATATTTGGGGGTTAATTGTTTAATTTGCTTGTGGTGCAATCCTCCCAAAGCTTATTGAATCTACTGTAAAAATTTTGAAAATTTTGAGGTATTTTTAGGCAGTTTTGCAGTTTGTGTATGCCTTTTTTTCTCTTAAAGGCACAGTACCATTTTTGATAATTGTTGTTTTTTCACTGAATAAAGTGTTTTCCAAGCTTGTTTGTCTCATTATTAGCCTGTTCAACATGTCTGACATTGAGGGAACTCCTTACTCAATATGTTTAGAAGCCATTGTGGAACCCCCTCTTAGAATGTGTCCCACATGTACTGATATGTCTATAAATTGCAAACAGCATATTTTGACTTATAAGAGTTTGGCACTGGATGATTCTCAGACAGAAGGAAATCAGGTTTTGCCATCTAGTTCTCCCCAAGTGTCACAAGCAGTAACGCCCGCACAAGTGACGACAAGTACCTCTAGTGCGTCTAATTCTTTCACCTTGCAAGATATGGCCACAGTTATGAATTCTACCCTCACAGAGGTTTTATCTAAACTACCTGGGTTGCAAGGGAAGCGCAGTAGCTCTGGGTTAAGAACTAATGCTGAGCCTTCTGACACTTTAGTAGCCGTATCTGATGTACCCTCACAATGTTCAGAGATAGGGGTGAGGGATTTGTTGTCTGAGGGAGAGATTTCTGATTCAGGAAAGATGTTCCCTCAGACAGATTCAGATATGATGGCATTTAAATTTAAGCTAGAACACCTCCCCTTATTGCTCAAGGAGGTTTTAGCGACTCTGGATGATTGTGACCCTATTGTAGTTCCAGAGAAATTGTGTAAAATGGACAAATATTTTGAGGTTCCTGTCTACACTGATGTTTTTCCGGTCCCTAAGAGGATTTCGGACATTGTTACTAAGGAGTGGGATAGAACAGGTATTCCGTTCGCTCCCCCTCCTATTTTTAAGAAGATGTTTCCCATATCCGACACCATGCGGGACTCGTGGCAGACAGTCCCTATGGTGGAGTGAGCTATTTCTACTCTGGCTAAGCATACAACTATACCTATTGAAGACAGTTGTGCTTTCAAAGATCCTATGGATAAAAAATGAGAGGGTCTCCTAAAGAAAATTTTTGTTCATCAGGGTTTTCTTCTCCAGCCTATAGCGTGCATTGTTCCTGTAACCACTGCAGCTGCCTTTTGGTTCGAGGCTCTGGAAGAGGCTCTTCAGGTGGAGACCCCATTAGATGATATTCTAGATAGAATTAGGTCTCTTAAGCTAGCTAATTCTTTCATTACAGATGCCACTTTTCATCTGGCTAAATTATCTGCAAAGAATTCAGGTTTTGCCATTTTAGCGCGTAGAGCGTTATGGCTTAAGTCCTGGTTGGCTGATGTGTCCTCAAAATCTAAGCTTTTGTCCATCCCTTTCAAGGGTAAGACCCTATTCGGGCCTGCACTGAAAGAGATCATTTCAGATATCACTGGAGGGAAGGGTCATGCCCTCCCTCAGGATAAGTCAAATAAGATGAGGACCAAACAAAATAATTTTCGTTCCTTTCGAAACTTCAAAGGTAGTCCCGCTTCCTCTTCCCCTGCTGCAAGGCAAGAGGGTAACTTTGCTCAATCCAAGCCAGTCTGGAAACCTAACCAGGCTTGCAACAAAGGTAAACAGGCCAAGAAGCCTGCTGCTGCCACCAAGACAGCATGAAGGGGTAGCCCCCGATCCTGGAGCGGATCTAGTAGGGGCAGACTTTCTTTCTTTGCTCAGGCTTGGGCAAGAGACGTTCAGGACTCCTGGGCTGTAGAAATCGTAACCCAGGGGTATCTTCTAGTTTTCAAAGATTCTCCTCCAAGGGGGAGATTCCATCTTTCTCAATTGTCTGTAAACCAGACAAAAAGAGAGGCGTTCTTACGCTGTGTAGAAGATCTATTTACCATGGGAGTGATATGCCCAGTTCCAAAAGCAGAACCTGGGCAGGGGTTCTACTCCAATCTTTTTGTGGTTCCCAAAAAAGAGGGAACCTTCAGACCAATCCTAGATCTCAAGATCCTAAACCAATTCCTCAGAGTCCCATCCTTCAAGATGGAGACCATTCGGACTATTTTACCAATGATCTAGGAGGGTCAATATATGACAACCGTGGACTTAAAGGATGCGTATCTACACATTCCTATCCACAAAGATAGTCACAAATTCATCAGGTTTGCCTTTCTGGACAAGCATTACCAGTTTGTGGCTCTTCCCTTCGGGTTGGCAACAGCTCCCAGAATTTTCACAAAAGTGCTAGGGTCCCTTCTGGCGGTCCTAAGGCCGCGGGGCATAGCAGTTGCGCCTTATCTAGACAACATTCTAATTCAAGCGTCGACTTTCCAACTAGCCAAGTCTGACACGGACTTCGTGTTGGCCTTTCTAAGATCTCATGGGTGGAAGGTGAACGTAAAAAATAGTTCTCTTTCCCCTCTCACAAGAGTTTCATTCCTAGGGACTCTGATAGACTCGGTGGACATGAAAATATTTCTGACGGAGGTCAGGAAATCAAAGATTCTAGCCACCTGCCGAGCTCCTCATTCCATTCCTCGGCCGTCAGTGGCTCAGTGTATGGAGGTAATCAGACTAATGGTAGTGGCAATGAAAATAGTTCCGTTTGCTCGCTTACATCTCAGACCATTGCAACTATGCATGCTCAGACAGTGGAATGGGGATTATGCAGATTTATCTCCTCAGATAAATCTGGATCAGAAGACCAGAGATTATCTTCTTTGGTGGTTGTCACAGTATCACCTGTCCCAGGGAATGTGTTTCCGCAGGCCAGCGTGGGTTATAGTGACGACGGACACCAGCCTACTGGGCTGGGGTGCTGTCTGGAATTCCATGAAAGCACAGGGTTTGTGGACTCAGGAGGAGGCCTTCCTACGATAAATATTCTGGAATTAAGAGCGATATTCAATGCCCTTCAGGCGTGGCCTCAGCTGGCTTCGGCCAGATTCATCAGATTTCAGTCGAACAACATCACGACTGTGGCTTATATCAATCATCAGGGGGGAACAAGGAGTTCCTTAGCGATGATAGAAGTTTCAAGGATAATCTGATGGGCAGAGACTCACTCTTGCCATCTATCAGCAATCTATATCCCAGGGGTAGAGAACTGGGAGGCGGATTTTCTAAGTTGTCAGACTTTTCATCCGGGGGAGTGGGAACTTCATCCGGAGGTGTTTGCTCAACTGGTTCAGTTATGGGGCACACCAGAATTGGATCTGATGGCGTCTCGTCAGAACGCCAAACTTCCTTGTTACGGGTCCAGGTCAAGGGATCCTCATGCAGTACTGATAGATGCTCTAGCAGTACCCTGGTCGTTCAACCTGGCTTATGTATTTCTACCATTCCCTCTCCTTCCGCATCTGATTGCCAGAATCAAACAGGAGAGAGCTTCAGTTATTTTGATAGCACCTGCGTGGCCACGCAGGACTTGGTATGCAGATCTGGTGGACATGCCATCTCTGCCACCATGGTCTCTGCCACTGAGGCAGGACCTTTTAATTCAAGGTCTGTTCAAGCATCCAAATCTAATTTCTCTGCAACTGACTGCTTGGAGATTGAACGCTTGATTTTATCAAAGCGGGGTTTCTCTAAGTCGGTCATAGATACCTTGATTCAGGCTCGAAATCCTGTCACCAGGAAAATCTATCATAAGATATGGCGTAAATATCTTTTCTCTTGTAAGGTGTATCCAGTCCACAGATTCATCCATTACTTGTGGGATATTCTCCTTCCCAACAGGAAGCTGCAAGAGCACACCCACAGCAGAGCTGTCTATATAGCTCCTCCCCTAACTGCCACTCCCAGTCATTCTCTTGCAGCTCTCGACAAGAAAGGAAGTATCAAGAGATATGTGGTGACTTAGTGTAGTTTATCTTCAATCAAAAGTTTATTTTTAAACGGTACCGGCGTTGTACTGTTTTTGCCTCAGGCAGAAATTAGAAGAAGAGTTCTGCGTGAGGTTTTTGATGATCTTAGCGGTTTGTAACTAAGGTCCACTGCTGTTCTCACACATAACTGAAGAGTATGGGAAAACTTCAGCTGGGGGAATGGCCTGCAGAATTACCTGCTCTGAGGTATGTTCAGTATATTTTTTTCTAGAGAGATGATAAGGTCTAGAAAATGCTGACAGTGCCTGATACAGTTAAGGTAAGCCTGATTACAGTGATTTAACAAACGACTGGGATCATGCTTGCAGTAAAGGGTAATATTCATGTTAATTGCTCTTATTACTTAGTATGTAAAACGTTTGCATGATATATAAAAAAAAAACAAAAAAAAAAACGTTTTTTACTGAAGGTGATAAATCTTTATTTGGGGCCTAGTTTTCCACATGGCTGATTAGATTTCTCCTAGGAGTAGTTATTTCTCTTGTAAGGTGTATCCAGTCCACGGATCATCCATTACTTGTGGGATATTCTCCTTCCCAACAGGAAGCTGCAAGAGTTTCACCCACAGCAGAGCTGTCTATATAGCTCCTCCTCTAACTGCCACTACCAGTCATTCTCTTGCAGCTCTCAACAAGAAAGGAAGTAGCTAGAGAAATGTGGTGTTTTTATTTAGTTTATCTTCAATCAAAAGTTTGTTATTTTCAAATGGTACCAGAGTTGTACTATTTTAACCTCAGGCAGAAAGTAGAAGAAGAGTCTGCCTGTGGTCTTTGATGATCTTAGCAGGTTGTAACTCAGATCCATTGCTGTTCTCACACATAACTGAAGAGAGAGGTAACTTCAGCTGGGGAAATGGCGTGCAGGGTCTCCTGCTATGAGGTATGTGCAGTTTAAACATTTTGGTGATAAAACTTTATTGGGGCCCAGTTTTTTTTCCACATGGCTGGCTAGATTTTGCCTAGGGATAGTTTTGTTAGGCCCTCTCACTGTGAATACAGATTGGGAGGGGCCTATTTTCGCGCCTAAATGCGCATTAGATTTTGCAGCTTGAGACATCCAGTTTCCCTGAAGGAGTCCCCGGAACACTTAGGACCTCTCTAAAGGGTTTTTGTGCCTTTCAAAGTCGTTATATGGGCAGGTAGGGCCACAGCAGAGACTGTGACTGTTGAAAAACGTTTATATCGTTTTTTTGATCCGGTTTTGAAACTAAGGGGTTAATCATCCATTTGCAAGTGGGTGCAATGCTCTGTTAGTCTATTATACTCACTGTAAAAAATTCGTAAGATTTACTGCTTTTTATCACTGTTTTTCAATTTCTGACAAAATTTGTTTCTCTTAAAGGCACAGTACCATTTTTATTTTTTGCTTGTTTACATTTATCAAAGTGTTTTCCAAGCTTGCTGGTCTCATTGCTAGTCTGTTTAAACATGTCTGACATAGAGGAAACTCCTTGTTCATTATGTTTAGAAGCCATTGTGGAACCCCCTCTTAGAATGTGTACCAAATGTACTGATTTTACTTTAAGTTATAAAGATCATATTCTGATTTATCACCAGAGGAAACTGACAAGGGGGAAGTTATGCCGACTAACTTGCCCCACGTGTCAGAACCTTTGACTCCCGCTCAAGGGACTCCCGCTCAAGAGGCGCCAAGTACATCTAGCGCGCCCATGGCGTTTACTTTAAAAGACATGGCGGCAGTTATGGATCATACCCTTACAGCGGTATTGTCCAAACTACCAGGGTTACAAGGAAAGCGAGACAGCTCTGGGGCTAGAAAAAATACAGAGCACTCTGACGCTTTAGTTGCTATGTCTGATATCCCCTCGCAATATGCAGAAGCTGAGGCAGGAGAGCTTCTTTCTGTGGGTGATTTTTCTGACTCAGGGAAGATGATATGTCTGATATGTCAACATTTAAATTTAAGCTTGAACACCTCCGCGTGTTGCTCAGGGAGGTTTTAGCTACTCTGGATGACTGTGACACCATTATAGTGCCAGAGAAATTGTGTAGATTGAATAAATAGTATGCAGTGCCTGTTTACACTGATGTTTTTCCAATACCTAAAAGGTTTTCAGAAATTATTACTAAGGAATGGGATAGACCAGGTGTACCGTTCTCTTCCCCTCCTATTTTTAAGAAAATGTTTCCAATAGATGCCGCTACACGGGACTTATGGCAAATGGTCCCTAAGGTGGAGGGAGCAGTTTCTACCCTAGCTAAGCGTACAACTATCCCCTTCGAGGACAGTTGTGCTTTCCTAGATCCAATGGATAAAAAGTTAGAGGGTTACCTTAAGAAAATGTTTATTCAACAAGGTTTTATTCTCCAGCCTCTTGCATGCATTGCCCCAGTCACTGCTGCTGCGGCCTTCTGGTTTGAGTCTCTGGAAGATGCCTTACAGGTAGAAACTCCATTGGATGATATACTTGACAAGCTTAAAGCGTTTAAGCTAGCCAATTCATTGGTTTCTGACGCCGTTGTTCATTTAACTAAACTAACGGCTAAGAACTCGGGTTTTGCTATTTAGGCACGTAGGGCGCTATTGCTTAAATCCTGGTCAGCTGACGTTACTTCAAAGTCTAAGCTTCTCAATATTCCCTTCAAGGGGCAGACCCTATTTGGGCCTGGACTGAAGGAGATCATTTCTGATATTACTGGAGGAAAAGGTCATGCCCTTCCTCAGGATAGGTCTAACAAAATAAGGACCAAACAAACTAATTTTCGTGCCTTTCGAAACTTTAAGACGAGCGCAGCATCATCTTCCTCTAATACAAAACAAGAGGGAAATTTTGCCCAGTCCAATCCGGTCTGGAGACCTAACCAGGCTTGGAACAAAGGTAAACAGGCCAAGAAGCCTGCTGCTGCCTCTAAGACATCATGAAAGATTGGCCCCCGATCCGGTAACGGATCTAGTAGGGGGCAGACTTTCTCTCTTCGCCCAGGCTTGGGCAAGAGACGTCCAGGATCCCTGGGTGTTGGAAATTGTGTCCCAGGGATATCTTCTGGACTTCAAAGCTTCTTCCCCAAAAGGAAGATTTCACCTTTCACAATTATCTGCAGACCAGATAAAGAGAGGGGCATTCTTACATTGTGTTCAAGACCTCCTAGTTATGGGAGTGATCCACCCAGTTCCAAAGGAGGAACAGGGGCAAGGATTCTATTCAAATCTATTTGTGGTTCCCAAGAAAGAGGGAACCTTCAGACCAATCTTAGATCTTAAGATCCGAAACAAATTTCTCAGGGTCCCATCTTTCAAGATGAAGACTATTTGAACCATCCTACCTATGATCCAGGAGGGTCAATACATGACTACCGTGGACTTAAAGGATGCTTATCTTCACATTCCGATACACAAAGATCATCATCGGTTTCTCAGGTTCGCCTTCCTAGACAGGCATTACCAGTTTGTGGCTCTTCCCTTTGGGTTAGCTATGGCACCAAGAATCTTTACAAAAGTTCTGGGGTCACTTCTGGTGGACCTAAGGCCGTGGGGCATAGCAGTAGCCCCTTACTTAGACGACATTCTGATACAGGCGTCAAATTTCCAAATTGCCAAGTCCCATACGGACATTGTTCTGGCATTCCTGAGGTCTCATGGGTGGAAAGTGAACGAAAAGAAGAGTTCTCTATCCCCTCTCACAAGAGTTTCCTTCCTGGGAACTCTGATAGATTCTGTGGAAATGAGGATTTACCTGACAGAGGCCAGGTTGTCAAAACTTCTAAATTCCTGCCGTGTTCTTTATTCTACTTCTCGCCCTTCGGTGGCTCAGTGTATGGAAGTAATCGGCTTAATGGTAGCGGCAATGGACATAGTGCCGTTTGCCCGCCTACATCTCAGACCGCTGCAACTCTGCATGCTCAGTCAGTGGAATGGGGATTACACAGATTTGTCCTCTCTACTAATTCTGGATCAAGAGACCAGGGATTCTCTTCTCTGGTGGCTATCTCGAGTCCATCTGTCCAAAGGTATGACCTTCCACAGGCCAGATTAGACAATAGTAACAACAGATGCCAGCCTTCTGGGCTGGGGGGTAGTCTGGAACTCTCTGAAGGCTCAGGGGTCATGGACTCAGGAGGAGGCTCTCCTTCCGATAAACATTCTGGAACTAAGAGCGATATTCAATGCTCTTCAGGATTGGCCTCAGCTTGCTGCGGTCAGGTTCATCAGATTTCAGTCGGACAATATCACGACTGTAGCCTACATCAACCATCAAGGGGGAACAAGGAGTTCCCTAGCAATGTTGGAGGTTTCAAAAATAATTCTATGGGCAGAGGTTCACTCTTGCCATCTATCAGCTATCCATATCCCAGGAGTAAAGAACTGGGAGGCTGATTTTCGAAATCGGCAGACTTTTCATCCGGAGGAGTGGGAACTCCATCCGGACGTATTTGCACAGTTGATTCAACTTTGGGGCAAACCAGAACTGGATCTCATGGCGTCTCGTCAGAACGCCAAGCTTCCTTGTTACGGATCCAGGTCCAGGGATCCCAAGGCAGCGCTGATAGATGCTCTAGCAGCGCCTTGGTCCTTCAACCTGGCTTATGTGTTTCCACCGTTTCCTCTGCTTCCTCGTCTGATTGCCAAGATCAAGCAGGAGAGAGCTTCAGTGATTTTGATATGGTATGCAGATCTTGTGGACATGTCATCCCTTCCACCATGGACTCTGACGCTGAGGCAGGACCTTCTACTTCAGGGTCCTTTCAACCATCCAAATCTAATTTCTCTGTGTCTGACTGCTTGGAGATTGAACGCTTGATTTTATCAAAGCGTGGTTTCTCTGAGTCGGTCATTGATACCTTAATTCAGGCTCGAAAGCCGGTCACCAGGAAAATCTATCATAAGGTATGGTGTAGATATCTTCATTGGTGTGAATCCAAAGGTTACTCATGGAGTAAGGTCAGGATTCTTAGGATATTATCTTTTCTCCAAGAAGGATTGGAGAAGGGATTGTCAGCTAGTTCCTTAAAGGGACAAATTTCTGTTCTGTCTATTCTTTTGCACAAGCGTCTGGTTGATACTCCAGATGTTCAGGCGTTTTGTCAGGCTTTAGTTAGAATCAAGCCTGTGTTTAAACCTGTTGCTCCGCCATGGAGTTTAAATTTAGTTCTTAAGGTTCTGCAAGGGGTTCCGTTTGAACCTTTGCATTCCATAGATATTAAACTTTTATCTTGGAAAGTTCTGTTTTTAGTAGCTATCTCCTCGGCTTGAAGAGTTTCGGAGTTATATGCTTTACAATGTGATTCCCCTTATCTCATTTTCCATGCAGATAAGGTAGTGTTACGTACCAAACCTGGTTTTCTTCCCAAGGTAGTATCTAATAAAAATATCAATCAGGAGATTGTTGTTCCTTCACTATGTCCTAATCCTTCTTCAAAGAAGGAACGTCTATTACACAATCTTGACGTGGTTCGTGCTTTAAAATTTTATTTACAAGCTACAAAGGATTTTCGTCAAACATCTGCTTTGTTTGTGGTCTACTCTGGACAGAGGAGAGCCAAAAGGCTTTGGCAACTTCTCTTTCTTTTTGGCTAAGAAGTATAATCCGCTTAGCTTATGAGACTGCTGGCCAGCAACCTCCTGAAAGAATTACAGCTCATTCCACTAGCGCGGTAGCTTCCACATGGGCTTTTAAGAATGAGGCTTCTGTTGAACAGATTTGTAAGGCGGCGACCTGGTCTTCGCTTCATACTTTTTCTAAATTCTGCAAATTTGATACTTTTGCTTCTTCGGAGGCTATTTTTGGGAGAAAGGTCTTACAGGCAGTGGTGCCTTCCATTTAAGCACCTGCCTTGTCCCTCCCTTCATCCGTGTCCTATAGCTTTGGTATTGGTATACCACAAGTAATGGATGAATCCGTGGACTGGATACACCTTACAAGAGAAAAAAATAATAATGCTTACCTGATAAATTTTTCTCTTGTGGTGTATCCAGTCCACGGCCCGCCCTGTCATTTTAAAGCAGGTGTTTTTTATTTTTAAACTACAGTCACCACTGCACCCTATAGTTTCTCCTTTCTCTTGCTTGTCTTCGGTCGAATGACTGGGAGTGGCAGTTAGGGGAGGAGCTATATAGACAGCTCTGCTGTGGGTGTCCTCTTGCAGCTTCCTGTTGGGAAGGAGAATATCCCACAAGTAATGGATGATCTGTGGACTGGATACACCACAAGAGAAATAAATTTATCAGGTAAGCATAAATTTTGTTTTTTGGTGCGAATCCAAAGATTACTCATAGAGTAAGATCAGGATTCTTAGGATTTTGTGCTTTCTCCAAGAGGGATTGGAGAAAGGATTGTCAGCTAGTTCCTTAAAAGGACAGATATCTGCTTTGTCTATTCTATTGCACAAGCGTCTGGCAGATGTCCCAGACATTCGGGCTTTCTGTCAGGCTTTAGTTAGAATCAAGCCTGTGTTTAAACCTATTGCTCCACCATGGAGTCTATATTTAGTTCTTAAAGTTCTTCAGGGGGTTCCGTTTGAACCCATGCATTCCATAGATATTAAGCTTCTATCTTGGAAAGTTCTGTTTCTAGTTGCTATCTCTTCAGCTCAAAGAGTTTCTGAACTATCTGCATTACAATGTGACTCGCCTTATCTTGTTTTCCATGCTGATAAGGTGGTTTTGCGTACCAAACCTGGGTTCCTCCCTAGTGTTGTTTCTAACAGGAATATAAATCAGGAAATTGTTGTTCCTTCTCTGTGTCCTAATCCTTCTTCGAAGAAGGAACCTCTGTTGCACAACTTGGACGTGGTTCGTGCTTTGAAGTTTTATTTGCAGGAAACCAAAGATTTTCTTCAAACATCTTCTTTGTTTGTTGACTATTCTGGAAAGCGTAGAGGTCAAAAGGCTATGGCTACCTCTCTTTCCTTTTGGCTGAAAAGCATCATCCGTTTGGCTTATGAGACTGCTGGACAGCAGCCTCCTGAAAGAATTACAGCTCACTCCACTAGAGCGGTGGCTTCCACATGGGCTTTTAAAAATGAGGCTTCTGTTGAACAAATTTGTAAGGCTGCGACTTGGTCTTCGCTTCATACCTTTTGCAAATTTTACAAATTTGATACTTTTGCTTCTTCGGAAGCTATTTTTGGGAGAAAGGTTTTGCAAGCAGTGGTGCCTTCCGTTTAGGTTCCTGTCTTGTCCCTCCCTTCATCCGTGTCCTAAAGCTTTGGTATTGGTATCCCACAAGTTAGGATGAATCCGTGGACTCGGTACATCTTGCAAAAGAAAACAAAATTTATGCTTACCTGATAAATTTATTTCTTTTGCGATGTACTGAGTCCACGGCCCGCCCTGTCTATTCAAGACAGATAGTATTTTTTATTGAAAACATCAGTCACCTCTGCACCTTTTAGTTTCTCCTTTTTCTTCCTTGGCCTTCGGTCGAATGACTGGGAGTGACAGTTAAGGGGGGAGCTATATAGACAGCTCTGCTGTGGGTGCTCTCTTTGCCACTTCCTGTTAGGAAGGATAATATCCCACAAGTAAGGATGAAACCGTGGACTTGGTACATCACAAAAGAAAGAAATTTATCAGGTAAGCATAAATTTTGTTTTCCTTCTATTATCAATTATGCTTAGTTCTTTTTGTATCCTTTCTTAAAGAGTAACCTTAGGTGAGTTCAACAGTATGTATGTGTCTAGCCATATGACAGCAGCGTTTGCAACATTGTTTATAGTAATGTTATACATAGTAGCAAACATTGCTAACATATGGGCCACTTTATCATAGTGCGAGCGGACATGATACGATGTAGCATACGCTGTCGGAATTTATCATTGCACCAGCAGTTCTCGTGAACTGCTTGTGCAATACCGCCCCCTGCAGATTCACGGCCAATCGTCCGCTAGCAGGGGGTGTCAATCAACCCAATTGATTGATTGGATCGGGTTGATTTCTGTCCGCGGCCTCAGAGCAGGCGGATAGGTTACGGCGCAGCCATCTTTAGACCACTGCTTCATAATTTCTGTTTCCGGCGAGTCTGAAGGCTTGCAAGGAAACAGGGGCATCAAGCTCCATACGAAGCTTGATAAATCGGCCCCATAGACTGCTAAAGACACCTGCACCCTCCTGAGCTCCTATCAGCCTACCTAGCTTTATTCTTCAACAAAGGATACCTAGGGAAGAAATGTAATAATATAAGTAAATTGGAAATTTCTTCTGTTATGTGTGATCAGTCCACGGGTCATCATTACTTCTGGGATATAACTCCTCCCCAACAGGAAATGCAAGAGGATTCACCCAGCAGAGCTGCATATAGCTCCTCCCCTCTACGTCACTCCCAGTCATTCTCTTGCACCCAACGACTAGATAGGATGTGTGAGAGGACTATGGTGATTATACTTAGTTTTTATAACTTCAATCAAAAGTTTGTTATTTTACAATAGCACCGGAGCGTGTTGTTGCCTCTCTGGCAGAGTTTGAAGAAGAATCTACCAGAGTTTTTACTATGATTTTAACCGGAGTAGTTAAGATCATATTGCTGTTTCTCGGCCATCTGAGGGAGGTAAAAGCTTCAGATCAGGGGACAGCGGGCAGATGAATCTGCATTGAGGTATGTAGCAGTTTTTATTTTCTGAATGGAATTGATGAGAAAATCCTGCCATACCGTTATAATGACATGTATGTATACACTACACTTCAGTATTCTGGGGATGGTATTTCACCGGAATTACTCTGTTAAAAGTACACTAAACCTTTTAATAGGTATTTATCATGTTAAACGTTTTTGCTGGAATGTAGAATCGTTTGCATTTTCTGAGGTACTGAGTGAATAAATATTTGGGCATTATTTTTCCACTTGGCAGTTGCTTGTTTTAATTGTGACAGTTTCGTTTCTCTCTCACTGCTGTGTGTGAGGGGGAGGGGCCGTTTTTGGCGCTCTTTGCTACGCATCAAAAATTTCCAGTCAGTTACTCTTGTATTTCCTGCATGATCCGGTTCATCTCTGACAGAACTCAGGGGTCTTCAAACTTCTTTGGAGGGAGGTAGATTCTCTCAGCAGAGCTGTGAGACTTTTATATTGACTGTGATTAAAAACGTTGCTCTGTAATTTTTATTTCAAATTTAATTATTGTTACTTTACTAATGGGAACAAACCTTTGCTAAAAGTTGTGTTGTTTTTAAAGATTGACGCTATAACTGTTTTTCAGTTCATTATTTCAACTGTCATTTAATCGTTTAGTGCTTCTTTGAGGCACAGTACGTTTTTTGTTAAATAAGATTGTAACCAAGTTGCAAGTTTATTGCTAGTGTGTTAAACATGTCTGACTCAGAGGAAGATACCTGTGTCATTTGTTCCAATGCCAAGGTGGAGCCCAATAGAAATTTATGTACTAACTGTATTGATGCTACTTTAAATAAAAGCCAATCTGTACAATTTGAACAAATTTCACCAAACAGCGAGGGGAGAGTTATGCCGACTAACTCGCCTCACGCGGCAGTACCTGCATCTCCCGCCCGGGAGGTGCGTGATATTATGGCGCCTAGTACATCTGGGCGGCCATTACAGATAACATTACAAGATATGGCTACTGTTATGACTGAAGTTTTGGCTAAATTACCAGAACTAAGAGGCAAGCGTGATCACTCTGGGGTGAGAACAGAGTGCGCTGATAATACTAGGGCCATGTCTGATACTGCGTCACAGCTTGCAGAGCATGAGGACGGAGAGCTTCATTCTGTGGGTGACGGTTCTGATCCAAACAGATTGGATTCAGATATTTCAAATTTTAAATTTAAATTGGAAAACCTCCGTGTATTGCTAGGGGAGGTTTTAGCGGCTCTTAATGATTGTAACACTGTTGCAATACCAGAGAAATTGTGTAGGTTGGATAAATACTTTGCGGTACCGGCGAGTACTGACGTTTTTCCTATACCTAAGAGACTAACTGAAATTGTTACTAAGGAGTGGGATAGACCCGGTGTGCCGTTCTCACCCCCTCCAATATTTAGAAAGATGTTTCCAATAGACGCCACCACACGGGACTTATGGCAAACGGTCCCTAAGGTGGAGGGAGCAGTTTCTACTTTAGCTAAGCGTACCACTATCCCGGTGGAGGATAGCTGTGCTTTTTCAGATCCAATGGATAAAAAATTAGAGGGTTACCTTAAGAAAATGTTTGTTCAACAAGGTTTTATATTGCAACCCCTTGCATGCATTGCGCCGATTACGGCTGCGGCAGCATTTTGGATTGAGTCTCTGGAAGAGAACCTTAGTTCAACTACGCTGGACGACATTACGGACAGGCTTAGAGTCCTTAAACTAGCTAATTCATTCATTTCGGAGGCCGTAGTACATTTAACCAAACTTACGGCTAAGAACTCAGGATTCGCCATTCAGGCACGTAGGGCGCTGTGGCTAAAATCCTGGTCAGCTGATGTAACTTCTAAGTCCAAATTACTTAATATACCTTTCAAGGGGCAAACTTTATTTGGGCCCGGTTTGAAAGAAATTATCGCTGACATTACAGGAGGTAAGGGCCACGCCCTGCCTCAAGACAAAGCCAAAGCTAAGGCTAGACAGTCTAATTTTCGTCCCTTTCGGAATTTCAAAACAGGAGCAGCATCAACTTCCACTGCACCAAAACAGGAAGGAGCTGTTGCTCGTTACAGACAAGGCTGGAAACCTAACCAGTCCTGGAACAAGGGCAAGCAGGCCAGGAAACCTGCTGCTGCCCCAAAGACAGCATGAACCGAGGGCCCCCGATCCGGGACCGGATCTAGTGGGGGGCAGACTCTCTCTCTTCGCCCAGGCTTGGGCAAGAGATGTTCAGGATCCCTGGGCGCTAGAGATCATATCTCAGGGATACCTTCTAGACTTCAAATTCTCTCCCCCAAGAGGGAGATTTCATCTGTCAAGGTTGTCAACAAACCAGATAAAGAAAGAAGCGTTTCTACGCTGTGTACAAGATCTGTTATTAATGGGAGTGATCCATCCGGTTCCGCGGTCGGAACAAGGACAAGGGTTTTACTCAAACCTGTTTGTGGTTCCCAAAAAAGAGGGAACTTTCAGGCCAATCTTAGATTTAAAGATCCTAAACAAATTCCTAAGAGTTCCATCGTTCAAAATGGAAACTATTCGGACAATCTTACCCATGATCCAAAAGGGTCAGTACATGACCACAGTGGATTTAAAGGATGCTTACCTTCACATACCGATTCACAAAGATCATTACCGGTATCTAAGGTTTGCCTTCTTAGACAGGCATTACCAGTTTGTAGCTCTTCCATTCGGATTGGCTACGGCTCCAAGAATCTTCACAAAGGTTCTGGGTGCCCTTCTGGCGGTACTAAGACCGCGAGGAATTTCGGTAGCTCCGTACCTAGACGACATTCTAATACAAGCTTCAAGCTTTCAAACTGCCAAGTCTCATACAGAGTTAGTTCTGGCATTTCTAAGGTCGCATGGATGGAAAGTGAACGAAAAGAAGAGTTCTCTTTTTCCTCTCACAAGAGTTCCATTCTTGGGGACTCTTATAGATTCTGTAGAAATGAAGATTTATCTGACAGAAGACAGATTAACAAAGCTTCTAAATGCATGCCGTGTCCTTCATTCCATTCAACTCCCGTCAGTAGCTCAATGCATGGAGGTGATCGGCTTAATGGTAGCAGCAATGGACATAGTTCCCTTTGCACGTCTACATCTCAGACCGCTGCAATTGTGCATGCTGAGTCAGTGGAATGGGGATTACTCAGACTTGTCCCCTACTCTGAATCTGGATCAAGAGACCAGAAACTCTCTTCTATGGTGGCTTTCTCGGCCACATCTGTCCAGGGGGATGCCATTCAGCAGACCGGACTGGACAATTGTAACAACAGACGCCAGCCTACTAGGTTGGGGCGCTGTCTGGAATTCTCTGAAGGCTCAGGGACAATGGAATCAGGAGGAAAGTCTCCTGCCAATAAACATTCTGGAATTGAGAGCAGTTTTCCATGCCCTTCTGGCTTGGCCCCAGTTAAGAACTCGGGGGTTCATCAGGTTTCAGTCGGACAACATCACGACTGTAGCTTACATCAACCATCAAGGAGGGACAAGAAGCTCCCTAGCAATGATGGAAGTATCAAAGATAATTCGCTGGGCAGAGTCTCACTCTTGCCACCTGTCAGCAATCCACATCCCGGGAGTGGAGAACTGGGAGGCGGATTTCTTGAGTCGTCAGACTTTTCATCCGGGGGAGTGGGAACTTCATCCGGAGGTCTTTGCCCAAATACTTCGACGTTGGGGCAAACCAGAGATAGATCTCATGGCGTCTCGCCAGAACGCCAAACTTCCTCACTACGGGTCCAGATCCAGGGACCCGGGAGCGGTTCTGATAGATGCTTTGACAGCACCTTGGAACTTCGGGATGGCTTATGTGTTTCCACCCTTCCCGCTGCTTCCTCGATTGATTGCCAAAATCAAACAGGAGAGAGCATCAGTGATTCTAATAGCGCCTGCATGGCCATGCAGGACTTGGTATGCAGATCTAGTGGACATGTCATCCTGTCCGCCTTGGTCTCTACCTCTAAGACAGGACCTTCTGATACAGGGTCCATTCAAACATCAAAATCTAACTTCTCTGAAGCTGACTGCTTGGAAATTGAACGCTTGATCTTATCAAAACGTGGTTTTTCTGAGTCGGTTATTGATACCCTGATACAGGCTAGGAAGCCTGTTACCAGAAGGATTTACCATAAGATATGGCGTAAATACCTATACTGGTGCGAATCCAAAGGTTACTCCTGGAGTAAGGTTAGGATTCCTAGGATATTGTCCTTTCTACAAGAAGGTTTAGAAAAGGGTTTATCGGCTAGCTCATTAAAGGGACAGATCTCAGCTCTGTCCATCTTGTTACACAGGCGTCTGTCAGAAAATCCAGACGTCCAGGCCTTTTGTCAGGCTTTAGCTAGGATCAAGCCTGTGTTTAAAGCTGTTGCTCCGCCATGGAGTTTAAACTTAGTTCTTAACGTTTTACAGGGTGTTCCGTTTGAACCCCTTCATTCCATTGATATAAAATTGTTATCTTGGAAAGTTCTGTTTTTAATGGCTATTTCCTCGGCTCGAAGAGTCTCTGAGTTATCAGCCTTACATTGTGATTCTCCTTATCTGATTTTTCACTCAGACAAGGTAGTTCTGCGTACTAAACCTGGGTTCTTACCTAAGGTAGTCACTAACAGGAATATCAATCAAGAGATTGTTGTTCCATCCTTGTGTCCAAACCCTTCTTCAAAGAAGGAACGTCTTCTACACAATCTGGATGTAGTTCGTGCCCTCAAGTTCTACTTGCAGGCAACTAAAGATTTTCGCCAAACTTCTTCCCTGTTTGTCGTTTATTCTGGACAGAGGAGAGGTCAAAAAGCTTCTGCTACCTCTCTCTCTTTTTGGCTTCGTAGCATAATACGTTTAGCCTATGAGACTGCTGGACAGCAGCCTCCTGAAAGAATTACAGCTCATTCCACTAGAGCTGTGGCTTCCACTTGGGCCTTTAAGAATGAGGCCTCTGTTGAACAGATTTGCAAGGCTGCAACTTGGTCTTCGCTTCATACTTTTTCCAAATTTTACAAATTTGACACTTTTGCTTCTTCGGAGGCTATTTTTGGGAGAAAGGTTCTTCAGGCAGTGGTTCCTTCTGTATAATGAGCCTGCCTATCCCTCCCGTCATCCGTGTACTTTTGCTTTGGTATTGGTATCCCAGAAGTAATGATGACCCGTGGACTGATCACACATAACAGAAGAAAACATAATTTATGCTTACCTGATAAATTCCTTTCTTCTGTTGTGTGATCAGTCCACGGCCCGCCCTGTTTTTTAAGGCAGGTAAATATCTTTTAAATTATACTCCAGTCACCACTTCACCCTTGGTTTCTCCTTTCTCGTTGATTCTTGGTCGAATGACTGGGAGTGACGTAGAGGGGAGGAGCTATATGCAGCTCTGCTGGGTGAATCCTCTTGCATTTCCTGTTGGGGAGGAGTTATATCCCAGAAGTAATGATGACCCGTGGACTGATCACACAACAGAAGAAAGGAATTTATCAGGTAAGCATAAATTATGTTTTTTCATGTTCTATACAAATTGTGAAAGATTAATTTTGACTTTACTTAAAGGGACACTAACATCCTTCTATTGCAATTTTTTTCTGCAGTCTTTCCATATGTGAATATATCAGCAGAAACCTCACCCACCCCTTTTACTTAAGCTAATCTGTTATTGAGTCTGGAAATGACAGGATTTGCCACTGTCATTGGGTTAACAAAATCTCTATTGTTTGGCAAACTGAAACGCAGGGAGAAATGTATGGAAAAATTAGACTTGTAAAGCCTGCCATGCACACTTGTTTTTGAGTGCTAAAAAAATCAACAATTTTTGCACTTAAATTACAAGTAAAGGTAGCACATACATATTGAAAGTATATTGCAAAGTTTTTTTGCTATGCATAATTAGATATCTTAATTGTAATCTCAAAGTGTTTACTGTCGCTTTAAGCATAACATTGTGATTAATACACTCTGGCTCTAACTAGAGTTGTTACCTTAAACATCTTGCTGCCTTTAGTTTATCTTGTAATTAATAAGAACTCGTCATGCTTCTTGTATAGTTTATGTTAGAACTGTTTGTTCCTTTGTGATATAACGTTCTGTTCTTTTTCTGGGGTACACTTTAATTTATTAAGACATTTGGTTCACAATAAACTCAGTTTTGTGTGTATGAACATTGGCATGTTGTTTTGCTCTCTCTACACTGAACAGGGTAAACATACAATATTACACAGAAAGGGACATGTTATTAAGTGTTTGTCCTGGAGAGGGGGCTCTAGTACCATAAAAAAACCATCCAACAAGGCTACAAACTTTGCCAGCTGACTTCTTCTCAAAAGGTCATGTGTTTCCAGAGCAGCTGAGGTGTCAGTGGTGAAGAGAAACAAGAGGCACAGGGGTAGGGGTGGAAAGCAAATGGCACTAGAGTAGTCATAATGTTCGGAAAATAAACAGACATGTATAAGAGTTAGGTGCACAAGTAAGAACATTGAAAAAACTTGTATTGGGAGAAGGATAGATATTAAGAAGTGGATCTGGGATGAAATTCAATACATAGAGAGCGAAAACTTAAGAGGGTTCAGGTAATACATATAATAGGGGCAAGGGGAATAATACTGATGACACACAAAAAGTGTTTTGAATAGTTATCATGATGAATAGCAGAGAATGCTGGTATCAGAAGTAAACCAGTGAAAGTTAACCATGAAACTGAAAAGGACGAGGAAATGCAATTGCTTGTTCTCTGTAATGGTCTGCAAATGGAGTGCTACATTCCCTCTAAGGTAATACAGTCCTATATAAGTTCCAAACACCTACCATTATTGAATAATAAGAGAGCCCCCCCCCCCATAACAAAAATACCACAAACAAAAAAACAGGTGTTGTAATACATTTATTTAGAAATATTTATTTATAACTTTTCTTACATTACAAACTAAAGACAAAAATACATGTATTCTACTGCATACATAATACATTGGGGCCTAGTTATCAAGCCGTCAACCTCAAATACGCTGGAATTCCGCAGCGTATTTGTGGCGAGGCTGATTCGCCTTAGTTATCAAAGGCTCGAGACCGGCAAAAGTAGAATTTTGTGACGTAAACTTCGATCCGCCGGACTCAGTCCGACACAGATCGATTCTTACGTCACTCCAGATGTTCCGCACACAAGTGCGGCACAATCTCACTACTTTTGCTAGTTATCAAAAAACTAGCAGGTACGCTCGGCACTTTTACGGCCCAGCGTACCTGGTTTTCAAAGCGCCAGCCTGGAGGCGGCGGATCCCATAGGAATCAATGGGAGTCTGACCATAGCGAAAGTACAAGTTCGCTGCTGACAGACATCCCATTGATTCCTATGGGAGCTGTCTACACCTAACACCCTAACATGTACCCCGAGTCTAAACACCGCTAATCTGACCCCCCCTACACCGCCGCAACTAAATAAAGTTATTACCCCCTAAACCGCCGCTCCCGGAGCCCACCGCAAGCTACTTTATACATATTAACCCCTAAACTGCCGCTCCTGGAGCCCACCGCAACTATAATAAATGTATTAACCCCTAAACCGCCGCTCCCTGAACCCGCCGCAACCTATATTAAATGTATTAACCCCTATCCTGCCCCCCCTACACCGTCGCCACCTATAATAAATTTATTAACCCCTAATCTGCCCCCCCTACACCGTCGCCACCTATAATAAATTTATTAACCCCTATCCTGCCCCCCACTACGCCGCCGCCACTGTAATAAAATTATTAACCCCTAAACCTAAGTCTAACCCTAACCCTAACGCCCCCCTAACTTAAATATTAATTAAATAAATCTAAATAAATTAACTCTTATTAACTAAATGAATCCTATTTAAAACTAAATACTTACCTTTAAAATAAACCCTAATATAGCTACAATATAAATAATAATTATATTATAGCTATCTTAGGATTTATATTTATTTTACAGGTAACTTTGTATTTATTTTAGCTAGTTAGAATAGTTATTAAATAGTTATTAACTATTTAATAACTACCTAGCTAAAAGAAATACAAAATTACCTGTAAAATAAATCCTAACTTAAGTTACAATTAAACCTAATACTACACTATCATTAAATTAACTAAATAAACTACCTACAAATAACTACAATTAAATACAATTACATAAACTAACTAAAGTACAAAAAATAAAAAAGCTAAGTTACAAAAAATAAAAAAATAAGTTACAAACATGTTAAAATATTACAACAATTTTAAGCTACTTACACCTAATCTAAGCCCCCTAATAAAATAACAAACCCCCCCAAAATAAAAAAAATCCCTACCCTATTCTAAATTAAATAAATTTCTAAGCTCTTTTACCTTACCAGCCCTTAAAAGGGCCATTTGTGGGGGCATGCCCCAAAAAGTTCAGCTCTTTTGCCTGTAAAAGAAAAATACAACCCCCCCCAACATTAAAACCCACCACCCACATACCCCTAATCTAACCCAAACCCCCCTTACAAAAACCTAACACTAATCCCCTGAAGATCATCCTACCTTGAGTCGTCTTCACTCAGCCGAGCCACCGATGGAACTGAAGAGGACATCCGGAGCGGAAGAAGTTAATCCTCCAAGCGGCGCTGAAGAAATCTTCCATCCGATGAAGTCATCATCCAGGCGGCGCTGAAGAAGTCTTCGATCCGGCTGATGTCATCTTCAAAGAGGCGCTGAAGAGGTCTTCTATCCGGGCGAAGTCATCTTCCAAGCCGGGTCTTGAATCTTCCTTCCGCCGATGCGGAACCACCTTCTTCACCGACGGACTACGACGAATGACGGCTCCTTTAAGGGACGTCATCCAAGATGGCGTCCCCTCAATTCCGATTGGCTGATAGGATTCTATCAGCCAATCGGAATTAAGGTAGGAAAAATCTGATTGGCTGATGGAATCAGCCAATCAGATTGAGCTTGCATTCTATTGGCTGTTCCGATCAGCCAATAGAATGCGAGCTCAATCTGATTGGCTGATTGGATCAGCCAATCGGATTGAACTTGAATCTGATTGGCTGATTCCATCAGCCAATCAGATTTTCCTACCTTAATTCCGATTGGCTGATAGAATCCTATCAGCCAATCGGAATTGAGGGGACGCCATCTTGGATGACGTCCCTTAAAGGAGCCGTCATTCGTCGTAGTCCGTCGGTGAAGAAGGTGGTTCCGCGTCGGCGGAAGGAAGATTCAAGACCCGGCTTGGAAGATGACTTCGCCCGGATAGAAGACCTCTTCAGCGCCTCTTTGAAGATGACATCGGCCGGATCGAAGACTTCTTCAGCGCCGCCTGGATGATGACTTCATCGGATGGAAGATTTCTTCAGCGCCGCTTGGAGGATTAACTTCTTCCGCTCCGGATGTCCTCTTCAGTTCCATCGGTGGCTCGGCTGAGTGAAGACGACTCAAGGTAGGATGATCTTCAGGGGATTAGTGTTAGGTTTTTGTAAGGGGGGTTTGGGTTAGATTAGGGGTATGTGGGTGGTGGGTTTTAATGTTGGGGGGAGGGGTTGTATTTTTCTTTTACAGGCAAAAGAGCTGAACTTTTTGGGGCATGCCCCCACAAATGGCCCTTTTAAGGGCTGGTAAGGTAAAAGAGCTTTGAAATTTATTTAATTTAGAATAGGGTAGGTTTTTTTTTAATTTTGGGGGGGTTTGTTATTTTATTAGGGGGCTTAGATTAGGTGTAAGTAGCTTAAAATTGTTGTAATATTTTAACATGTTTGTAACTTATTTTTTTTATTTTTGTAACTTAGCTTTTTTTATTTTTTGTACTTTAGTTAGTTTATGTAATTGTATTTAATTGTAGTTATTTGTAGGTAGTTTATTTAATTAATTTAATGATAGTGTAGTATTAGGTTTAATTGTAACTTAAGTTAGGATTTATTTTACAGGTAATTTTGTATTTCTTTTAGCTAGGTAGTTATTAAATAGTTAATAACTATTTAATAACTATTCTAACTAGCTAAAATAAATACAAAGTTACCTGTAAAATAAATATAAATCCTAAAATAGCTATAATATAATTATTATTTATATTGTAGCTATATTAGGGTTTATTTTAAAGGTAAGTATTTAGTTTTAAATAGGATTCATTTAGTTAATAAGAGTTAATTTATTTAGATTTATTTAATTAATATTTAAGTTAGGGGGGCGTTAGGGTTAGGGTTAGACTTAGGTTTAGGGGTTAATAATTTTATTACAGTGGCGGCGGCGGCGTAGTGGGGGGCAGGATAGGGGTTAATAAATGTATTATAGGTGGCGACGGTGTAGGGGGGCAGATTAGGGGTTAATAAATTTATTATAGGTGGCGACGGTGTAGGGGGGGCAGGATAGGGGTTAATAGGTTTAATATAGGTTGCGGCGGGTTCATGGAGCGGCGGTTTAGGGGTTAAACTATTTATTTAGTTGCGGAGAGGTGCGGGATCAGCAGGATAGGGGTTAATAATTTTATAATAGAGGGCGACGGTGTAGGGGGGGCAGGATAGGGGTTACTAGGTATACTGTAGGTGGCAGCGGTGTCCGGGAGCGGCGGTTTAGGGGTTAATACATTTATAAGAGTTGCGGCAGGGTCTAGGAGCGGCGGTTTAGGGGTTAATACATTTATAAGAGTTGCGGCGGGGTCTAGGAGCGGCGGTTTAGGGGTTAGTAACTTTATTTAGTTGCGGGGGGCTCCGGGGGCGCCGGTATAGGGGGTAGAACAGTGCAGTTTAGTGTGAGTGCTTAGTGACAGGCTAGCAATAAAGCTGGGAAAAAGCCGAAGGGCAGCGAGATCGGATGAGTGATAACTGTCACAGTCCGCTGCTCATCGCCCGCGGCTTTTTGACAGCTTTATTTGATAACTTAGGCGTATTTTTTCAGGTCCGCGGCGGCGAAGGTAGGCGAGCTTAGGCGGGCGTATTGGGACGGCTTGATAACTACCCCCCCATTATCTATTTCCCCAGGACCTATTTAAGTGGCACACCACTCAGCTGATTTACTGATAACTCTGCTAAAATTTGAGGCCAACAATAAGCTAATTTATTTCTTCTTCAATGTTTGTAGCACAAATTATCCTTAAATCAATCTATGTTCATTTACGCAATTAATTTGTACTTTGGATAACTAAATTGCAGAATATTTCAATGCATTACATTGCCCTCACCTTGCTACTTTATTATGCCACCCAATCCATCATTTAAAACAGTATAATGTGATGTGTCCTAGATTGGGTGATAAACAATATAATTATATCCTACACGTTAACAACTTACCTCAATAAGTTTATGACTTCGCTTTTGGAGAAGACCTAAACAATTCTGCTCACAAATACAGACTCTGTGCACTACACATAGGGCACCAACAACCCTCTGACACGGACACTATCAGCAAGTTTAGAGTAGAAGGGCACCAACAACCCCTCTGACACGGACACTATAAGCAAGTTTAGAGCAGAAGGGCACCAACAACCCCTCTGACACAGATACTATCAGCAAGTTTAGAGTAGAAGGGCACCAACAACCCCTCTGACACGGACACTATAAGCAAGTTTAGAATAGAAGGGCACCAACAACCCCTCTGACACGGATACTATCAGCAAGTTTAGAGTAGAAGGGCACCAACAACCCCTCTGACACGGACACTATAAGCAAGTTTAGAGCAGAAGGGCACCAACAACCCCTCTGACACAGATACTATCAGCAAGTTTAGAGTAGAAGGGCACCAACAACCCCTCTGACACGGACACTATAAGCAAGTTTAGAGCAGAAGGGCACCAACAACCCCTCTGACACGGACACTATAAGCAAGTTTAGAGTAGAAGGGCACCAACAACCCCTCTGACACGGACACTATAAGCAAGTTTAGAATAGAAGGGCACCAACAACCCCTCTGACACGGATACTATCAGCAAGTTTAGAGTAGAAGGGCACCAACAACCCCTCTGACACGGACACTATAAGCAAGTTTAGAGCAGAAGGGCACCAACAACCCCTCTGACACAGATACTATCAGCAAGTTTAGAGTAGAAGGGCACCAACAACCCCTCTGACACGGACACTATAAGCAAGTTTAGAGCAGAAGGGCACCAACAACCCCTCTGACACGGACACTATAAGCAAGTTTAGAGTAGAAGGGCACCAACAACCCCTCTGACACGGACACTATAAGCAAGTTTAGAATAGAAGGGCACCAACAACCCCTCTGACACGGATACTATCAGCAAGTTTAGAGTAGAAGGGCACCAACAACCCCTCTGACACGGACACTATAAGCAATTTTGAAGAACGTATAAAGGACTGTCTAATTTTTCACAATTGCAAGTGTATTTTCACTACAGTATCTAAGAATTTACTGTTTTCTGCCTTTATTGTGTATATACTCATCTATGATAGCTTAAAGGGACACTGTACCCAAAAAATTTATTTCGTGATTCAGATTGAGCATGAAATTTTAAGCAACTTTCTAATTTACTCCTATTATCAAATTTTCTTCATTCTCTTGGTATCTTTATTTGAAATGCAAGAATATAGGTTTAGATGCCGGCCCATTTTTGGTGAACAACCTGGGTTGTCCTTGCTGATTGGTGGATAAATTCATCCACCAATAAAAAAGTGCTGTCCAGAGTACTGAAACAAAAAAAAAAGCTTAGATGCCTTCTTTTTCAAATAATGATAGCAAGAGAGCGAAGAAAAATTGATAATAGGAGTAAATTAGAAAGTTGCTTAAAATTGAATGCTCTTTCTGAATTACAAAAGAAAAAATTTGGGTACAGTGTCCCTTTAACATTGCCCCATCATATATACTTTTGTTCTAGATTATTGATTATACTGCATCTTGAGCGCCCCCTTCAGTGATTAGGTTTTTTCAGTATGTTGTAAAAGAGCATGCAAACAAAACAAATGAAGCTCTCAAACAATTGCAATTTTACTTATAAGAGCCTTATTCAGCACAGTTCCTCAGTGTCTATGTGTTATCACCGTCTCCAGGGTCGCCACAGGCTAGAGACAAATTCATCTCAGTCAGGAGAGATCAAACATAGGGCTCTAGATAGGTTCACACAGCTCTGTGAATCACTCCTCTGAGTATGCAGTGTCCTAGGGAAGAGAGAGCCCAATATCCCTCCAGTGAATCTAGGCTGCCTATATGTGAGGCAAGAGCTGATTAGTTCAGGCAAGCTGTGTCTTTCCAATTCTGTTGGGGCCTGTGCAGATGTTAGTGGGGAAAACTATAGCTGCAGCCTGCCTGTGTGATATGTCTTCAGCTCTGTGAAAGCAGTTATGGAGGCTGCCAGCCAAAAAGGTATCATCCGCCCTGCAACCTCACCACCCACTGTTGCTGCAACAAGTCTTGCGGTTACTGCTCCCAGAGAAAACCGGCCCGTTATGTTATGTAGAGTTCCCACACAATCTGTAAAGCCTGAGTCTCACACACGTGGCCCTATTATCTATATGTGTGCTCACCTTCCGTCCATGCCTCTAGGATCCAGTGCTGCAACAAGATGAGCCAAATGGTAGGCGAGAGCAGCTCAAAGCCAGTGGGGACCCAGGTCGGTCACACAAATGGGTATATTAGTATAGGCTACCAGTCGCCACACTGAGTCATTGCAGCTTCTCTCTCTACTGCACAGTGCGCTCTGCTCCACGTGGCTGTGAGGGGTATGGTTACGCTCACTTCTGTCCTGAGCGTCTTGTGCAGCGCCTCTGCCCAGGCGGTGAGTAGTGTGCTCCGCTATAATCCGATCACCATGAGCGATTGTCTCACCGGCTGCCAGGCTCCAATCTGTCCCAGTACAGTGCTGTGCTCTGATGGGCGATAGCGGCAAGGAGGAGGCCAAGATGGCCACCGGCTGTTCAGCTCCGTCACACCGCACCTTCAGTGCTAAAATCAGGGCTTCGGTGGGGAACAAAGTTGGTGCCGTTCTGCTCTTAGATTGCCCAGACATGATCCCTGTCAAGGGCTAAGGAGCACGGGCTTTAGTTTTTGATGTAAAATACCTCTGATTCGTGAAGTATTCACGGAGCTCTTCAGTGATGCTCGGCGCTTCTAATTTTAATACAGTCTTCTTTTTATACATTTCTTGCTACTCTGCATAGAGCTTAGAGGTTTCCCTTATTAAAAGGGACATAAAACCCAACAATTTTCTTTTGTGATTCAGACAGAACATACTTATTTTGTCAAACTTGCTTCATTCTCATGTTATTCTTTATTGAAGAGATACCTAGGTAGATAGCGCATACATGTCTGAAGCACTATATGGCAGAAAAAAATGCTCTTGCAGATGTATAATATTCTTGCATAGCTGCTGCTGTCTAGTGCGCACTCCTGAGCTTACCTCAATGCCTTTCAACAAAAGATACCAGAATGTTTGGGCTTTCATGTCCCTTTAAACATACAAATCATTTATAAGATTATTTGACTAAACATATAATATAACTGGGAGTTACCGGGTAAATGGTGGCTACACACATATGCCTCTTGTCTTAGACTCACCAGATGCATTCAGCTATGTTCTAGTAGTGCATTGCTGTTTTGGAGTTGATTTTAAATATGTATTTATCTCCTTTGCATAAGAGTTTTGGAGTTGACTTTAAATATGTGTTTATCTCCTTTGCATAACAGCATTTACTTTTTTACTCTTTTATATCTCTTTAAGATTCCTAATGTGTGAAAACTTTTACAAGATTATTGTAACTTTAATACAGCAGTATTCAATTTTCTCATTATTAAGAATATAAAGAACTGTTTTTGTTACTGATAACCTGCAGTATTAGAGATGATTGAATGGGATTCTATGGGCATACATTTTTTAAATATTGATTTTAACAGTAATAAGTAAAATATTAAAAAAAAATAAAAAAATCCATCTGTTGAAATTCCCTACTGACCACTAGGAGGAGGCAGAAGACACCCAACACACCATGAGTTTAAATCCCTCCCACTTCTCATGATCCTCAGTCACTTTCCTTTGCCTTCTTAATGAGGAGTGACGTGAAAGTAAAATGCAGATCTACTCGGGCGTGTCTCTGGGCAGCACCTTGAATGGATGCAAAATTGGTTGCTCCGTGTGGATCATTGTTAATCTGCCTAATAACAGTGAATTAATAGACCATCCAGCTGAAATACCTTAATATATTGAATCTATGGACCAAGGTGACTTGAAACATATGTTTTATAGAGGTCTCCACCTTTGCAAACCGATTCGGAGCATTGGGGCCTAAGGCAGGCTCATAACAGAGTGGTTCTCAATACCCCCCCGGTATAACCATAGGCCGGGTAAACAGTGCATAGACACTGGACAAAATGTCTATTATCTTTATTTTCTATGTCTGCTAGCTAGCCTTATACTAGGGGATAAATAGGAGAGAAAATTGAAAAACTTTACTGTGGCATACGTATCAGTTAGAAATGGCGCCCAACTTTGCTATGTTACTTCAGGATGTGACCCGCTTACTAGAAGAACATCATGAAAGGATATTGCAGACTTGGACGGCTGAAATCGATAGTATCCGAGAGCTTACCAAGCAAACTAGCCATCAACACAAGGTGCCGCAAGTCTCCCTAGAGATATATGCAGTAGAAGTTATCTCCCAAGTACACATCTCAAACTCACCAGACCCCTCGCCACAGGCTCAGGCCCTGGCGGGGACAGCTCAACATCGCTTTCTAACTACTCCGGTGGGTAATGTCTCTACTATGGGCAATCCCTGTAATCACTTACCAAGTCTGAGAGCACCAGCAGGAGGCCCCACCACGGGGAGGCCGAATACAGGAAGACCTCCGAGCATAGCCAGAACGGAGTCTCATGTTGTTTCCCCCGGACTTAAGGGGCTCTATACGGAACAGACTGACAGGTGGAGGTTTGACTCAGAGCTCCCGCTATACCCGTTGTCAATGAGAGCCACACTGGGGACACTTACCTTGTCTGGATCTACAGGCCGAGGCCGTCGCGCCCAAACTTCCACACCGGTGGGGAAATTGCCTGAGCCGGACCTTCGCAGCGCAGCCAGCAACGGTTTTATGCCGCGCAGTCCTTTCTTTTTTGGGTTTCAATCCCTAAGTCCCGGCAATGAGAATACAGTGAGGAGAGCAGGCGTTGGATAAAATGGTTATAATGTCCCACGCTGCTCTCTCTGGTTTTGATACAGGACACCCGAGCGGACTGGTATTTCAGCACACACGTAGTACTTACTTTAGAGATCAATAGACATGTTAAATCCCTGCCTATAATATATCTGGGGATTTTTTCACTAAGCCCCTTGATGGTTGCTACTATTGTGCAGTTTTTTGTATTGCCTTTTTTGTTGTTTTAATTTTGTTTCCCTCTATATTACTTGTATTAGGTAAACTACGCATCAGTACTACTAACCCTGTCTTGTTGTATGTTTTTACTCCCCCTTGGCTCAGTACAGGGTAACATAATGATCATTAACTGACAGTATTATGTAATGCCAGATTAATTTGTAAGGCAGGTATCATGATATATCTGTTACAGGCTATGGCTGCGCTTCCAATTTTCACTCATGTGTGCATGTGTCTATGGATATGTTGCATTTACTTGCGTCACTATGAGAAAGTAATTGATATGCTTGCTTCTATTGCTTAGACCCTAATGTAAAGATTCTGCTCTACTTGATTGTGCCCACTTAAGTGTTTCCCCCTGCAAGCTACCTATACGCTACAAAATAGTTTATCTTAAAGTTAAGTGCCGGGGGTAACGTCCTGTGTTTTTTTAGAGTTGGGATGGGCACTGTTACATTTTTTATTTATGTTCTGCGACAGAGGTGCTTGGCTGACAGTGAGGGTAGGTCCGTTTTCCTCCTCCAAAATTAGTGATGTTAAATTAATTTGGGGACGTGCAAAGGGAAGATATTTAGTCATGATAGCTCCCCCCCCACCACAAGTTTCCGCCTTCTTATAGGTAGACATGCTAGTGGAACTGGAGGTTCACTTAGAGCAAGGGCTGTCTACCAGCATATTCATTCACATGTCTCCTATAATTGAGTATTAGCCCCGCTTCCCCCCTTCCTTATACCTTTAATTTGATATGGCAGACATAGGAACATTTTACTTTGTTTTGCTATTAAGCTGTACGGTCCAAAAGTGACTCTACCTATTATCTACGTCCCTCTATTGAGTTATATGTTTCCATGGGCCCAAGAGTGGTCTGTTAAAGTGTTGAGGGCACATACCTTTACATTAAAAACCATAAAATGAGGTTCCCTACTAGTACTCAACAGCTTTATATATGAGGCAATTTGTTTGACTTCTGATTACCTTTGTAAATTATTGTTATGTATTACCATGTCATGCTCGTGTAATATAATGTATACACTGTATCCGCTGTTGAACACTTCCTTGGAGCTGTATTTTGTTTATTTATTTGAATAAACTCAATAAAAATAATAATAAAAAAAAAATGCAGATCTACTCGTCATTGTAAGGGGATCCTCTAACCGATCTAAGGCCCAGTTTGTCCTCACAGTAACCTGTCATTCAAAGGGGTAGACAAGGAGCTATTAGCCATAAAGTGAAAGGTCTTTTCTCATTGAGAAATGCCATAGGCCTCCTAGGTGAAATGTGCACTAGTCCACCAATCCCTTGGTCTACAGTGAGCTGCTCCTTGTTGATCTGCAGCCCTCACCAGATGAAATGTAGATTTATCCACCAATCCCCCTGGGTTGTAGATGCCGTTACTGATTTAGATGATTGGCATCGTGCTCGCACTGCCTAGGATGGACTTGTCTACTGGAAGCAAGTTGCTGCAGATGAGGTAAGGACATTGAACCAAGTTGTTGAGATGGTAAGTACTTGCACTTTTATAGCCCACTGGCTTCTAGTATGAGCATGTGCACATGCTTCACATAGTCTGGAGACATATATGTGTGCACCATACACATTATACTAGCAGATTATAGCACTTTTGGGCACTTTTTAAAAACTTTGGTTTTTAATGTTACTGTTGCTTTAAATTTAGCAGGGTTGGCTTAGCAAGCTCAAAAGTTGCTTCTGAGATGCACACAGTATGTTTTTGTTCGCCTGAACTAAATTTCTTCTTGTTCCCTTCAGGTTCTTCTGCTTTACTTCCCTTGGAGGATAATATTTGTGTGCTTTGTACTGCTTACTTACTTCAGTCTACCTATAATACATAAACTATTTGCTTGCTGGTAGTATGGAGCAAACGGGTGCAGCTCAGACCTCTGGTCCGTCAGCTCATTGACCCACTGATACTTTAACTGTTACCATTTTGTTTGCTTTGTAAGGATTCACAGGTGTATCACCCTGCTCAGCTTTGTACCTCATGTTGTGTCTGTTTCTAACCTGAAACAGCGTTTTACTACGCTTCAGAGTTTGCAAGTTTTTTTTACCTTATCATAATTGCTCCCAGAAGAGTTCATCTGAACTTTCTCCAAAACATAAGGATTATATTCACTTTGTTATTAGTGAGGTTTTAGCTTGCTTGCCTCCAGCTGTTAATTGCAGACATTTGCAAGAATTTGAAAGTGGTCCTTCTTTGGCCTTTAGCTCATTGGGCACTTTCCTTAGGATCAGCCCCTCTATTTACACATTGATGATAAGCGTGTCTGTTAAGAGGATTGATACATTTTTTTAAGGCTGCTCCAAACAGCTTTTTTCTTTTCCCATGCCTGATTCAGTTTCTTAACATATTTATAAGGAATGGCAGCAGGGTCAGCTCCAGAACAAATGAAATGGGGGGGGGGGGGGCATTTTTTTTTCACGAGGGGGCAAGCATTTACAAAGCATGTATGAGAGTCAAAATAAGAACAGGCCTACACTTTCCAGAAAAGGGCCATACACACACACACAGATACAAATAATACAAACAAATTTATGATCCAACAGTATATTTTTGAAAGCCCTGATAATTGGGCTTTATAGAGGTTATACATTTTACTTTTCAAGAGAATGCAGGAGTCCACATTATTAACATATTATGAGCACAGGTTTCCCAGGTTTCTAAACTTATGTATTAACACTAAGGAGTAGGACAAAAATAGGGACAAATGCAAAACATTTAAATAAATTTACATTAACCATGTATTTAAATATATTTATCCATCCCATACTGACTACTTAAAATTCTTTCACTGAGATTACAAGTTTTGCAGTAACAGGGGTGCGTTGCTAACGAGCCTTTTTTTTTTAACGCTCCCTTAAGACAACACTGGTATTACAGGTTTTTTTAAACCCAGCGTTAGCCGCAAAAAGGTGAGCGTAGAGCAAAATTTAGCTCCACATTTCACCTCAATACCAGCGTTGCTTACGGTAGCGGTAAGATGGCTAAACGTGCTCGTTCACAATTTCCCCATAGGAAACAATGGGGCTGAGACGGCTGGAAAAAAACCTAACATCTGCAAAAAAGCAGCGTTTAGCTCCTAACGCAGCCCCATTGATTCCTATGGGGGAATTAATTTTATGTCTACACCTAACACCCTAACATGAACCCAGAGTCTAAACACCCCTAATCTCACACTTATTAACCCCTAATCTGCCGTCCCCGACATCGTCGCCACCTACATTATAATTATTAACCCCTACTCTGCCGCTCCGGTCACCGCCGCCACCTACATTATCCCTATGAACCCCTAATCTGCTGCCCCCAACATCGCCGAATCCTACATTATATTTATTAACCCCTAATCTGCCCCCAACGTCGCCGCAACCAACCTACATTTATTAACCCCTAATCTGCTGCCGCCAACGTCGCCACCACTATAATAAAGTTATTAACCCCTAAACCTAAGTCTAACTCTAACACCCCCCTAATTTAAATATAATTTAAATAAATCTAAATAAAATAACTACAATGAAATAAATTATTCCTATTTAAAACTAAATACTTACCTATAAAATAAACCCTAAGCTAGCTACAATATAACTAATAGTTACACTGTAGCTAGCTTAGGATTTATTTTCTCTTGTTAAGTGTATCCAGTCCACGGATCATCCATTACTTGTGGGATATTCTCCTTCCCAACAGGAAGATCACCCACAGCAGAGCTGCTATATAGCTCCTCCCCTCACTGCCATATCCAGTCATTCTCTTGCAACTCTCAACAAAGATGGACGTAGTAAGAGGAGAGTGGTGTATTATAGTTAGTTTTTTAACTTCAATCAAAAGTTTGTTATTTTTAAATGGTACCGGAGTGTACTGTTTCATCTCAGGCAGCATTAGAAGAAGAATCTGCCTGTGACTTCTATGATCTTAGCAGAAGTAACTAAGATCCACTACCGTTCTCACATATTCTGAGGAGTGAGGTAACTTCAGAGGGGGAATGGCGTGCAGGTTTTCCTGCAATAAGGTATGTGCAGTTAACATATTTCTAGGGATGGAATTTGCTAGAAAAATGCTGCTGATACCGGATTAATGTAAGTTAAGCCTTAAATGCAGTGATAGCGACTGGTATCAGGCTTATTAACAGAGATACATACTCTTATAAAAGTGTAATATAAAACGTTTGCTGGCATGTTAATCGTTTTTATATATGTTTGGTGACAAAACTTATTGGGGCCTAGTTTTTTTCCACATGGCTGGCTTGATTTTTGCCTAGAAACAGTTTCCTGAGGCTTTCCACTGTTGTAATATGAGTGGGAGGGGCCTATTTTAGCGCTTTTCTGCGTAGCTAGAATTACAGACTGAGACACTCAGCTTCCTTCTGCATGATACAGGACATCTCTGAAGGGCTCAAAAGGCTTCAAAAGTCGTGTTTGAGGAGGGTAACAACCACAGTAGACTGTGGCAGTTGTTGTGACTGTGTTTAAAAACGTTTTTGTCATTTATTACTCCGTTTTTGGTATTAAGGGGTTAATCATCCATTTGCAAGTGGGTGCAATGCTCTGCTGACTTGTTACATACACTGTAAAAATTTCGCTAGTGTAACTGCCTTTTTTCACTGTTATTTAAAATTTTGTCAAAATTTGTTTCTCTTAAAGGCACAGTAACGTTTTTTATATTGCTTGTTAACTTGCTTTAAAGTGTTTTCCAAGCTTGCTAGTCTCATTGCTAGTTTGTACAAACATGTCTGAAACAGAGGATACTTGTTCATTATGTTTAAAAGCCATGGTGGAGCCCCATAGGAGACTGTGTACTAAATGTATTGATTTCACCTTAAACAGTAAAGATCAGTCTTTATCTATAAAAGAATTGTCACCAGAGGGGTCTGTCGAGGGGGAAGTTATGCCGACTAACTCTCCCCACGCGTCGGACCCTTCGCCTCCCGCTCAAGGGACACACGCTAATATGGCGCCAAGTACATCAGGGACGCCCATAGCGATTACTTTGCAGGACATGGCTGCAATCATGAATAATACCCTGTCAGAGGTATTATCCAGATTGCCTGAATGAAAGGCAAACGCGATAGCTCTGGGGTTAGACGAGATACAGAGCGCGTAGATGCTGTAAGAGCCATGTCTGATACTGCGTCACAATATGCAGAACCTGAGGACGGAGAGCTTCAGTCTGTGGGTGACGTCTCTGAATCGGGGAGACCTGATTCAGAGATTTCTAATTTTAAATTTAAGCTTGAGAACCTCCGTGTATTGCTTGGGGAGGTATTAGCTGCTCTGAATGACTGTGACACAATTGCGGTGCCAGAGAAATTGTGTAGGCTGGATAAATACTATGCAGTGCCGGTGAGTACTGATGTTTCTTTCATGTAATGAGCTAGTGACATATGGGATATACATTCCTACCAGGAGGGGCAAAGTTTCCCAAACCTCAAAATGCCTATAAATACACCCCTCACCACACCCACAAATCAGTTTTACAAACTTTGCCTCCTATGGAGGTGGTGAAGTAAGTTTGTGCTAGATTCTACGTTGATATGCGCTCCGCATCAGGTTGGAGCCCGGTTTTCCTCTCAGCGTGCAGTGAATGTCAGAGGGATGTGAGGAGAGTATTGCCTATTTGAATTCAATGATCTCCTTCTACGGGGTCTATTTCATAGGTTCTCTGTTATCGGTCGTAGAGATTCATCTCTTACCTCCCTTTTCAGATCGACGATATACTCTTATATATACCATTACCTCTACTGATTCTCGTTTCAGTACTGGTTTGGCTTTCTACTACTTGTAGATGAGTGTCCTGGGGTAAGTAAGTCTTATTTTCTGTGACACTCTAAGCTATGGTTGGGCACTTTTATATAAAGTTCTAAATATATGTGTTCAAACATTTATTTGCCTTGACTCAGGATGTTCAACATTCCTTATTTCAGACAGTCAGTTTCATATTTGGGATAATGCATATGAATTAATCAATTTTTTTCTTACCTTAAAATTTGACTTTTTCCCTGTGGGCTATTAGGCTCGCAGGGGCTGAAAATGCTTCATTTTATTGCGTCATTCTTGGCGCGGACTTTTTTGGCGCAATTTTTTTCTTTCTGTTTCCGGCGTCATACGTGTCGCCGGAAGTTGCGTCATTTTTTGACTTTTTTTTGCGCCAAAAGTGTCAGCGTTCCGGATGTGGCGTTATTTTTGGCGCCAAAAGCATTTAGGCGCCAAATAATGTGGGCGTCTTTTTTGGCGCTAAAAAATATGGGCGTCACTAATGTCTCCACATTATTTAAGTCTCATTATTTATTGCTTCTGGTTGCTAGAAGCTTGTTCACTGGCATTTTTTCCCCATTCCTGAAACTGTCATTTAAGGAATTTGATCAATTTTGTTTTATATGTTGTTTTTTCTATTACATATTGCAAGATGTCTCCGTTTGTCCCTGAGTCAGAAGCCACTTCTGGAAAAATGCTTAACTGAGTTTCAGTTCTACCAAAGCTAAGTTCATTTATTTTAAATGTTATAAATGTTTATCTCTAGCTATGGTTTGTAATAAGTTATTATGATATACTTTTACATGCAGATTCCATTAGTATTTATGCTTTATACATTTCCATTCTTAAGTGCAAGAAATGTTTAGAAGATTTATAAGAAATATTTTTTCTGATTAAGGCTATGTCTGACTTCGTGCCTTCTAATACGATTTTTAGGTCTTTTTCACTTCTTTTTTAATTATTGAAGTTTCAAATGACCAACAACATACTGATTGATCCTTCTCTGATGATGTTTTTTTCTCTTTCAGAAATTCTCTTCATCAGATATTGACACTAACAAATCTACTTTTTTATATAATTTTTTTATTATTAAAGTACATTTGTTCTTTGTTGAAGAGGTGTTGATTATTTTGGATATTAAGGTAACTAGTTCTTTAAGACTAGCTGACACTATTTCTGCCTTTTTATTTCTTCTGTGATTTCAGAGGTTTTCTTTCCAATTCCCCATACTAGGGAATGGAATAGGCTGAGAATTGTCTTTTATTTTTAAACTATATTCTTTGTCAGCAGTTAAATTCAATTTGGAGGGTTCTCCAATTTATTGGAGCTATCTCTACTCCTACTAATTATGCTATTGTTTTTATAGCAAAATAGTATTTATTTTCCTTTATATAGTTGTATCTTATTTTTGGAAAATTATTTAGTTTCAGGTACTTTTCTTGGTCCTGTGATATTGCAATTGCTTCATTTTTTTCTGTTTACTTTAAGATCAAGTATCAGATCATGATTTATTTTAGCATTGTTAAGGGACAACATTTACTAGACTAGGTGCCTTTGCATTTGTCTTGTTGTTTTGCATTTTGCAAGTCCTCTGTTTTGACTGGTCCTTTAAACTGGACTATCATGCTAATGATTTCATTTGTGTCTTCATTTTATTGAATATATTCCCAAATGAGGGTTAATCTATGTCTTTAGCTATTTTAGCTAGAAGAATTCTGTGATTTTTAAAAAAAAAAATCAAAAAAAAAAATCCATATTTCTTTTGTTCTAAGATAATCAATTATAATTGGATTCAATTCTTAACTGTTACTATGGGCTTCAAGATTGAGTTCTAAGACTAAAACTTTAAGCTTATACTAGTTTGGTTGTTCTTATTAAGGAACGAATCCTGAGTTCTTTCCCAAGTAACATGTTTTTAATTGGGGTTCGAAATTAGCTCCCTAATGTTGCGATGCACATGCCGTATTCCAGCTTGGCTGGTAAGGGGCAGGTTAAGACTTCTTTGAAATTTATTTGGTTCTATTTTGTCCAAATTTCTTTGATTTTATTCCAGTAAGGCTAACACTTTCTTTCAGTGTGTTTCTGTCCTATATATTTTGGATACTGTTGAGGCATGGCTGGGTACCCATGGGGTTCAAGCGCTGCTCAGACCTGGAATCTTCTGGGGTTTTTATTCCAGTTCCTTTTCTAGGAACTGGGTTTTGGAGTTTTATTCAAACTATTTTGCCTTTTTGTGGTCATTGATAGCATTATTTGTTTTCTTTAGATACAATAAATGCGTATTCTTCATTTTTCTGTTTTCATTCAGATTATTTCCTGAGGATGCGGATTCTCATATGTTTCACTTGCTCTTCAGGACATAGTTAGAGGATCTTTTTTCAAAAGCTCTTAATTCCTCACGCAAGGGTCACCTTTTTTTTTAGGTTTCCAGATGGTTTATGTCACTATCTTTGTCTCTATCAGACAAGGGACAATTTGTATTGGGTTCCGTCTGTCGGTACCTTTAGTCTCTATTATTTCCTTCAGTTGCTATATATGCATAGAAGTTTTAACAGCATTGGATTCAATTCCCTTTGCTCATTTTCAATGGAAAGATCCTTTCCAGCTTTTTATGAGTGTTGTTTCTTCAAGAACATGGTTGGAGGATCAATTAACCAATCAGTTTGTTGATTCCTCAGACAAGAGTAACTTTTTTTTAGATTTCCGGATAGATTCAGTGTCCATGACTCTGTCTCTGTTGGTCAGGAGACGTCTGAAATTGGTTTCAGCTTATCGAAACCTTCAGCCTCAATCATTCCCTTCAGTAGCCTTATGCATGGAAATTCTAGGTTCTTATGACTGCTGCATTGGACGTGTTCCCCTTTGCTCATTTTCACATGCAACCTCTTCAGCTCTGTATGCTGAACCAGTGGTGCCGGGATTATACAAAGATATCTCATTTAATATCTTTAAAACTGATTGTTCGACACCCTCTGACGTGGTACAGACCACCATCGTTTAGTTCAGGGGGCTTCTTTTTTTCTTCCAACCTGGACTGTGATCTCAACAGGTGCAAGTCTGACAGGTTGGGGAGCTGTATGGGAGTTTCTGACAGCACAAGGGGTTTGGGAAATCTCAGGAGGTGAGATTACCAATCAATATTTTGGAACTCCGTGCAATTTTCAGAAGCTCTTCAGTCATGGCCTCTTCTAAAGAGCGAATCGTTCATTTGTTTTCAGACAGACAATGTCACAACTGTGGCATATGTCAATCATCAAGGAGGGACTCACAGTCCTCTGGCTATGAAAGAAGTATCTCGAATACTGGTATGGGCGGAATCCAGCTCCTGTCTAATCTCTGCGGTTCATATCCCAGGTATTGACAATTGGAAAGCGGATTATCTCAGTCGCCAAACGTTACATCCGGGCGAATGGTCTCTTCACCCAGAGGTGTTTCTTCAGATTGTTCAAATGTGGGGACTTCCAGAAATAGATCTGATGGCTTCTCATCTAAACAAGAAACTTCCCAGGTATCTGTCCAGATCCAGGGATCCTCAGGCGGAAGCAGTGGATGCATTGTTACTTCCTTGGAAGTATCATCCTGCCTATATCTTTCCGCCTCTAGTTCTTCTTCCAAGAGTAATCTCCAAGATTCTGAAGGAATGCTCGTTTTTTCTGCTGGTGGCTCCAGCATGGTCTCACAGGTTTTGGTATACGGATCTTGTCCGCATGGCTTCTTGCCAACCGTGGACTCTTCCGTTAAGACCAGTCTTTCTTTCACAAGGTCCTTTTTTACCATCAGGATCTCAAATCCTTAAATTTAAAGGTATGGAGATTGAACGCTTGATTCTTAGTCAAAGAGGTTTCTCTGACTCTGTGATTAATACTATGTTACAGGCTCGTAGATCTGTATCTAGGAAGATATATTATCGAGTCTGGAAGACTTACATTTCTTGGTGTCTTTCTCATCATTTTTCCTGGCATTCTTTTCGAATTCCGAGAATTTTTCAGTTTCTTCAGGATGGTTTGGATAAAGGTTTGACTGCAAGTTCCTTGAAAGGACAAATCTCTGCTCTTTCTGTTCTTTTTCACAGAAGGATTGCTATTCTTCCTGATATTCATTGTTTTGTAGAAGCTTTGGTTCGTATAAAACCTGTTATTAAGTCAATTTCTCCTCCTTGGAGTTTGAATTTGGTTCTGGGGGCTCTTCAAGCTCTTCCGTTTGAACCTATGCATTCACTGGACATTAAATTACTTTCTTGGAAAGTTTTGTTTTCTTTTGGCCATCTCTTCTGCTAGAAGAGTTTCTGAATTATCTGCTCTTTCTTGTGAATCTCCTTTTCTGATTTTCCATCAGGATAAGGCGGTGTTGCAAACTTCTTTTAAATTTTTATCTAAGGTTGTGAATTCTAACAACATTAGTAGAGAAATTGTGGTTCCTTCATTATGTCCTAATCCTAAGAATTCTAAGGAGAGATCATTGCATTCTTTGGATGTAGTTAGAGCTTTGAAATATTATGTTGAAGCTACTAAGAATTTCCGAAAGACTTCTAGTCTATTTGTTATCTTTTCTGGTTCTAGGAAAGGTCAGAAGGCCTCTGCCATTTCTTTGGCATCTTGGTTGAAATCTTTAATTCATCATGCTTATGTCGAGTCGGGTAAATCTCCGCCTCAAAGGATTACAGCTCATTCTACTAGGTCAGTTTCTACTTCCTGGGCGTTTAGGAATGAAGCTTCGATTGATCAGATTTGCAAAGCAGCAACTTGGTCTTCTTTGCATACTTTTACTAAATTCTACCATTTTGATGTGTATTCTTCTTCTGAAGCAGTTTTTGGTAGAAAAATACTTCAGGCAGCTGTTTCAGTTTGATTCTTTTGCTTATAATTTCAGTTTTCTTCATTATAAGATTTAAACTTTATTTTGGGTGTGGATTATTTTTCAGCGGAATTGGCTGTCTTTATTTTATCCCTCCCTCTCTGGTGACTCTTGCGTGGAAGATCCACATCTTGGGTAGTCATTATCCCATATGTCACTAGCTCATGGACTCTTGCTAATTACATGAAAGAAAACATAATTTATGTAAGAACTTACCTGATAAATTCATTTCTTTCATATTAGCAAGAGTCCATGAGGCCCACCCTTTTTTGTGGTGGTTATGATTTTTTTGTATAAAGCACAATTATTCCAATTCCTTGTTTTTTATTCTTTCGCACTTTTTTCTTATCACCCCACTTCTTGGCTATTCGTTAAACTGATTTGTGGGTGTGGTGAGGGGTGTATTTATAGGCATTTTGAGGTTTGGGAAACTTTGCCCCTCCTGGTAGGAATGTATATCACATATGTCACTAGCTCATGGACTCTTGCTAATATGAAAGAAATGAATTTATCAGGTAAGTTCTTACATAAATTATGTTTTTTCCAATACCTAAAAGGCTTACAGAAATTATTAGTAAGGAGTGGGATAGGCCCGGTGTGCCCTTTTCCCCACCTCCTATATTTAGAAAAATGTTTCCAATAGATGCCACTACACGGGACTTATGGCAGACAGTCCCTAAGGTGGAGGGAGCAGTTTCTACTTTGGCAAAGCGTACCACTATCCCGGTTGAGGACAGTTGTGCTTTTTCAGATCCAATGGATAACAAATTAGAAGGTTACCTTAAGAAAATGTTTATTCAACAAGGTTTTATTTTACAGCCCCTTGCATGCATTGTGCCTGTCACTGCTGCGGCGGCATTCTGGTTTGAGGCCCTGGAAGAGGCCATCCATACAGCTCCATTGACTGAAATTGTTGACAAGCTTAGAACTCTTAATCTAGCTAACTCATTTGTTTCTGATGCCATTGTTCATTTGACTAAACTAACGGCTAAGAATTCCGGATTCGCCATCCAGGCGCGTAGGGCGCTATGGCTCAAATCCTGGTCAGCTGATGTGACTTCAAAGTCTAAATTACTCAACATTCCTTTCCTTATTCGGGCCTGGTTTGAAAGAAATTATTGCTGACATTACTGGAGGTAAGGGTCATACCCTTCCTCAGGACAGGGCCAAATCAAAGGCCAAACAGTCTAATTTTCGTGCCTTTCGAAATTTCAAGGCAGGTGCAGCATCAACTTCCTCTGCTTCAAAACAAGAGGGAACTTTTGCTCAATCCAAACAGGCCTGGAAACCTAACCAGTCCTGGAACAAGGGCAAGCAGGCCAGAAAGCCTGCTGCTGCCTCTAAGACAGCATGAAGGAGCGGCCCCCTATCCGACAATGGATCTAGTAGGGGGCAGACTCTCTCTCTTTGCCCAGGCGTGGGCAAGAGATGTTCAGGATCCCTGGGCGTTGGAGATCATATCTCAGGGATATCTTCTGGACTTCAAAGCTTCTCCTCCACAAGGGAGATTTCACCTTTCAAGATTATCTGCAAACCAGATAAAGAGGCATTCCTCAGTTGTGTACAAGATCTCCTTATAATGGGAGTGATCCATCCAGTTCCGCGGACGGAACAAGGACAGGGGTTTTATTCAAATCTGTTCCCAAAAAAGAGGGAACCTTCAGACCAATTTTGGATTTAAAGATCCTAAACAAATTCCTCAGAGTTCCGTCATTCAAGATGGAAACTATTCGAACCATTTTACACATGATCCAAGAGGGTCAGTACATGACCACAGTGGACTTAAAGGATGCCTACCTTCACATTCCGATTCACAAGAATCATCATCAGTTTCTGAGGTTTGCCTTTCTAGACAGGCATTACCAATTTGTAGCTCTTCCATTCGGGTTGGCTACAGCCCCAAGAATTTTTACAAAGGTTCTGGGCTCACTTCTGGCGGTCCTAAGACCGCGAGGCATAGCAGTGGCTCCTTACCTGGACGACATCCTGATACAGGCGTCAAGCTTTCAAATTGCAAAATCTCATACAGAGATAGTTCTGGCATTCCTGAGGTCGCACGGGTGGAAAGTGAACAAGGAAAATAGTTCTCTATCTCCTCTCACAAGGGTTTCCTTCCTAGGGACTCTAATAGATTCTGTAGAAATTAAAATTTACCTGACGGAGTCCAGGTTATCAAAACTTCTAAATGCTTGCCGTGTTCTTCACTCCATTCCGTGCCCCACGGTGGCTCAGTGCATGGAAGTAATCGGCTTAATAGTAGCGGCGATGGACATAGTGCCATTTGTGCGCCTGCATCTCAGACCGCTGCAATTATGCATGCTCAGTCAGTGGAATGGGGATTACACAGATTTGTCCCCTCTGCTAAATCTGGATCAGGAAACCAGAGATTCTCTTCTCTGGTGGTTATCTCGGGCCGATCTGTCCAAGGGTATGACCTTTCGCAGACCAGATTGGACAATTGTAACAGCAGATGCCAGCCTTCTAGGTTGGGGTGCAGTCTGGAACTCCCTGAAGGCTCAGGGTTCATGGACTCAGGAGGAGAAACTCCTCCCAATAAATATTCTGGAGTTAAGAGCAATATTCAATGCTCTTCTAGCTTGGCCTCAGCTAGCAACACTGAGGTTCATCAGATTTCAGTCGGACAACATCACGACTGTGGCTTACATCAACCATCAAGGGGGAACCAGGAGTTCCCTAGTGATGTTAGAAGTCTCCAAGATAATTTGCTGGGCAGAGACTCACTCTTGCCACCTGTCAGCGATCCATATCCCAGGTGTAGAGAACTGGGAGGCGGATTTTCTAAGTCGTTAGACTTTTCATCCGGGGGAGTGGGAACTCCATCCGGAGGTGTTTGCTCAATTGGTTCTCCGTTGGGGCAAACCAGAATTGGATCTCATGGCGTCTCGCCAGAACGCCAAGCTTCCTTGTTACGGATCCAGGTCCAGGGACCCAGAAGCGGCACTGATAGATGCTCTAGCAGCGCCTTGGTTCTTCAACCTGGCTTATGTGTTTCCACCGTTTCCTCTGCTCCCTCGTCTGATTGCCAAAATCAAACAGGAGAGATCATCAGTGATATTGATAGCGCCTGCGTGGCCACGCAGGACCTGGTATGCAGACCTAGTGGACATGTCATCCTTTCCACCATGGACTCTGCCTCTGAGACAAGACCTTCTAATACAAGGTCCTTTCAATCATCCGAATCTACTTTCTCTGAGACTGACTGCATGGAGATTGAACGCTTGATCCTATCAAAGCGTGGCTTCTCCGAGTCAGTAATTGATACCTTAATACAGGCACGAAAGCCTGTCACCAGGAAAATTTACCACAAGATATGGCGTAAATATCTTCATTGGTGTGAATCCAAGAATTACTCATGGAGTAGGGTTAGGATTCCTAGGATATTGTCCTTCCTCCAAGAGGGTTTGGACAAAGGATTATGAGCTAGATCTTTAAAGGGACAGATTTCTGCTCTGTCTATTCTTTTACACAAGCGTCTGGCAGAAGTTCCAGACGTTCAGGCATTTTGTCAGGCTTTGGTTAGAATTAAGCCTGTGTTTAAACCTGTTGCTTCTCCATGGAGCTTAAACTTGGTTCTTAAAGTTCTTCAAGGGGTTCCGTTTGAACCCCTTCATTCTATTGATATCAAACTTCTATCATGGAAAGTTCTTTTTCTGATGGCTATTTCCTCGGCTCGAAGAGTCTCGGAGTTATCTGCCTTACATTGTGATTCTCCTTATCTGATCTTTCATTCAGATAAAGTTGTTCTGCGTACAAAACCTGGGTTTTTACCTAAGGTGGTTTCTAACAAGAATATCAATCAAGAGATTGTTGTTCCATCATTATGTCCTAATCCTTCTTCAAAGAAGGAACGTCTTTTGCATAATCTAGACGTAGTCCGTGCCTTGAAGTTTTACTTACAGGCTACTAAAGATTTTCGCCAAACATCTAACCTGTTTGTTGTTTACTCTGGACAGAGGTGAGGTCAAAATGCCTCGGCAACCTCTCTTTCTTTTTGGCTTCGGAGTATAATCCGTTTAGCCTATGAGACTGCTGGACAGCAGCCTCCTGAAAGGATTACAGCTCATTCTACTAGAGCTGTGGCTTCCACCTGGGCCTTTAAAAATGAGGCCTCTGTTGAACAGATTTGCAAGGCTGCAACTTGGTCTTCGCTTCATACTTTTTCCAAATTTTCCAAATTTGATACTTTTGCTTCTTCGGAGGCTGTTTTTGGGAGAAAGGTTCTACAGGCAGTGGTTCCTTCTGTTTAAGTTCCTGCCTTGTCCCTCCCATCATCCGTGTACTTTAGCTTTGGTATTGGTATCCCACAAGTAATGGATGATCCGTGGACTGGATACACTTAACAAGAGAAAACATAATTTATGCTTACCTGATAAATTTATTTCTCTTGTAGTGTATCCAGTCCACGGCCCGCCCTGTCCTTTTCAGGCAGGTCTAAATTTTAATTAAACTACAGTCACCACTGCACCCTATGGTTTCTCCTTTCTCGGCTTGTTTCGGTCGAATGACTGGATATGGCAGTGAGGGGAGGAGCTATATAGCAGCTCTGCTGTGGGTGATCCTCTTGCAACTTCCTGTTGGGAAGGAGAATATCCCACAAGTAATGGATGATCCGTGGACTGGATACACTACAAGAGAAATAAATTTATCAGGTAAGCATAAATTATGTTTTTATTTTACAGGCAACTTTGTATTTATTTTAACTAGGTAGAATAGTTATTAAATAGTTATTAACTATTGGGCTACTCATGGAGTAGGGTTAGGATTCCTAGGATTTTGTCCTTTCTCCAAGAAGGATTGGAGAAGGGATTATCGGCTAGTTCCTTAAAGGGACAAATTTCTGCTTTGTCAATTTTACTACACAAGCGTCTGACGGATGTCCCAGACGTTAAGTCTTTTTGTCAGGCTTTAGTCAGAATCAAGCCTGTGTTTAAACCTGTTGCTCCGCCATGGAGTTTGAATTTAGTTCTAAATGTTCTTCAATGGGTTCCGTTTGAACCCATGCATTCCATTGTTTTTAGTTGCTATCTCTTCTGCTCGAAGAGTTTCTGAGCTTTCTGCATTACAATGTGACTCGCCTTATCTTATATTCCATTCTGATAAGGTGGTTTTGCGTACTAAACCTGGATTCCTTCCTAAGGTTGTTTCAAATAAGAATATTAATCAGGAAATTGTTGTTCCTTCTCTGTGAACTAATCCTTCTTCTAAGAAGGAGCGTCTGTTACATAACTTGGACGTGGTTCGTGCCTTGAAGTTTTACTTACAAGCGACCAAGGATTTCCGTCAAACATCTTCTGTATTTGTTGTCTATTCTGGAAAGCGTAGGGGTCAAAAAGCTACGGCTACCTCTCTTTCTTTTTGGCTGAAAAGCATCATCCGTTTGGCATACAAGACTGCTGGACAGCAGCCTCCTGAAAAGATTACAGCTCATTCTACTAGAGCGGTGGCTTCCACATGGGTTTTTAAAAACGATGCTTCTGTTGAACATATTTGTAAGGCTGCGACTTGGTCCTCCCTTCATACCTTTTCCAAATTTTCCAAATTTGATACTTTTGCTTCTTCGGAGGCTATTTTTGGGAGAAAAGTTCTTCAAGCAGTGGTGCCTTCCGTTTTGGTATCTGTTTTATCCCTCCCGTTCATCCGTGTCCTGTTGCTTTGGTATTGTATCCCACAAGTAAGGATGAATCCGTGGACTTGTCATATCTAGTAGAAGAAAAGGAAATTTATGCTTACCTGATAAATTGATTTCTTCTATGATACGACGAGTCCACGGCCCTCCCTGTCATTTTTTGTTTTTCAAAACTTCAATCACCTCTGCACCTTTTAGCTTTTCTTTTCTCTTCCTATACCTTCGGTCGAATGAATGGGGGTGGAGAGAAGGGAGGAGCTATATATACAGCTCTGCTGTGGTACTCTTTGCCACTTCCTGTTAGCAGGAGGATAATATCCCACAAGTAAGGATGAATCCGTGGACTCGTTGTATCGTAGAAGAAATCAATTTATCAGGTAAGCATAAATTTCCTTTTTCCGATTTTCCCCTATGTGGAAGAATTTACGCAGCTTGCCGGTTAGGACCCTGAGTACAGGCTGGTCCTTTTGGGTTTGTTTGGTTTTGTCGCTGTTCAGACACGTGTCACTGTTTCTGCTGGATCAATAGTAGCGCTGAGTGCTCAAGTTATCATTGTTTTTTATGTTCAATTAAGCATTCAAGAGGACCTGTGGGTTCACGAGGCGGGAAAGGATTGTTGCAGTCCTTATAGCCTTCAGTCATAGGTGACCGGGCAGGGGAGTGTTCCGCTGCGTCACTCTATCTGACATCTGATTTCATCAGAACCTAGAGTCCCTCCTTCACGTGGGGGGACGACTGGTGGGCGTAGTGCCCCATTGCCACTGGTTGAGTGGTTTGGCCTTCAGTTTTTAGGATTTTGGATGGTCCTATGGGACTTGATCCAACAGCTTGTATGGATAGCTGTCCAGCTTGAGGAAGGTTTTGTATATTGAAACCTATTGCAGCTTTTGGCACCTTTAAATGGGTGTGTGTCAGCTGTTTCTAGTGTATCGAGATATGGCTCTTACTTTAGGCCGCGTAAGGTCTGTCTGAGTTATGAGACCTTGGGTCTTCTTTCAGTGTCCCTGGTGGGTTAGATCTCCTTTTGGAGTCTGTGTTCCGGACGTTGGTTGATCCCGGTGGGGACTTGTTTAGCTCGGGTTTACCACCTTTTCTCTCCCCTGTGTCCTCTGCCTGTGTGGAGGTGATGGGGAGACTAGCCCTGCTATTAGGGTTTTGGGAACTTTGAGGTATCCCTTCTGTGGTCCTGTAGCCTTGTGAAGTCGCTTCATATGACTTCTAGCCTTGCTCCTTGGAGAGTTGGCCTTTATCTAGGGGTGGTTCCTTCATTTGGTCGGAGCTTTCGAGTTCTCTGTGCTGTCCTGATTTTCTGGATATGCTCTATTCCTTTTGTCTGGCTTTTTGGCCAGTCGGGGTATTTAGTTCCAGGGTATAGTTGCTTGTACTATTAGGTACCCGGACCGGAGTTTGCTACTTGTAATTTGCTGTTTGCTCAGTCTCTGAGTTCTGATGTTTTGAGGACTTTGTCTTCAGCTGTCTTTTTGATGCTGTTGCACGATGTTTGGGAGATGTTTCTTCTCCATGATGATGCCCGGTTGCTCCTTGTGGGTTGGGCGTCGTCTCCCCTTGTTTTCAGGATCCATTCGGGTGTCTGTGGACTTGGCCTTCCTTGAGGGGGGGTTTTCCTTTCAGATTTTGCTGTGCCTTTGGGTTTCCCTTTGGCTTACCCTTGTCCTCTACCTTTTGGGGATTTTGTTACTGTACTATTAGGGGTTGTGTGTGGACTGACTGCTGGGTGTCGGTTCTTCTGCAGGAATGTTGGCTCAGTGAGTCTGCTTGCGATCTCTAGTTAGGCTTCAGACTATCTGCAGGTCAGTGTCCTTGGGGCCTTTTCCTTCTAAATTTTTTGCCCGGCTCTGACGAAGCGGGGTTTGGTTGGGTTGTGGTTTTTCAGGCATGGTGCCCTCAGAATGGGCCGCCTATTGTACCTTCCCGTTTTTGCATTCAGTGCCCTCTATAGCTTGGGTATTGTTTTCCCAAAAGTAATGAATGCAGCTGTGGACTCTTTACATTTATGAAGAAAAACATAAATTATGCTTACCTGATACTATACTTTTCTTCCGATTGAAAGAGTCCACAGCTCCCCACCCGTATTTTTTCTGTGGGCCGTCTTTATTTTTTATTCTTTTGGCACCTTTTTCACCCTGGTATTTCTTCTACTATTCCTTGTTCCTCGGTGGAATGACTGGGAGATGAGCGAAGTGGGAGGAGTATTTAAGCCTCTGGCTGGGTTGTCTTTGCCTCCTCCTGGTGGCCAGGTTCTTAATTCCCAAAAGTAATAAATGCAGCTGTGGACTCTTTCCATCTGAAGAAAAGAAAATTATCAGGTAAGCATAATTTAAGTTTTAGCATTTCACACAAATATTCCAATTGACATTTAACCCCATGTTTGAAGTCGTTTACTATGCACTGCTAGTTGTGTATGAGGTTAATCAGGATTCTGGTAAACTTTTTTTATACTGTATTTACCTGCAATTGTTGTGACAATATAAAATCAGCACATTTGTTAAAGGTGGAAGCTTCTGTGCATTTGTGTTATTTTCACACATATTGTGTTTTGTACAAAGTATAGATACTGAAAGTCTCAGATGTGATTACAATAGATCTCCCCTTATTTGTTGCTTTTATGTTACCTAGAACAGCAGCAGACCTCATGTTAAACTGGGGAGGGGGCCTGCCAGATGCAGCATTATGGGTCTTTCACACACACACACACACACTTAACAGTTATCATTAAAGCTCCTCTATGCAAAACAAACAGCTCCAGAGTTTTTACTAAAGACTTTTGGAGGTTACCTGAGGACAGAGAGAGGCAAGAGCCAGAGATGGGAATGGGAAACACTCGCTGTTCACATCTGTGCACCAATATACAGCGCTTATAGCTCTCACACAGTGCTTCATATTTGCAAACACACCCTTTATTCATATGTACTTTTATAGGCACACTAACACATACACATGTTTAATGCTCTGATTTATATACCTACTCTAGTTTCAAATAAATACACTTGTATCTAGACACTTTAGTACATAGACACACCCTGCAATCATTCATTTACAGCTGTGTGCACACACACTAAGCACAATGAATCCGTATTGTTCTGCATACATAATGCAGCAGTGTCCCATCTCCCATCAGCTTTCCAGAAGTAAGAAGGTCAATGTTATTGTGGAGATTGCACAACAGCAGAGAAGCACATAGTTGGCTTAACAAACAAATCATACAAATTTACGGGAAGCACCATTTAATTTTATACTTTTTATTAACCACATAAAGAATGTATATGGTAAGCCATGTGCCTAACAATTTTGGTTGATACACCTTAAAATAGGTGATAAATGTGCCTGCAAACAACCCAAATTTATCTTGCAACCATCATTTATCTATGTTTAATTATGTCTTAAACTGCTAATTTCATTAAGGTACGGTAAAGTGAAAAAGCGCCTTAAAGGGACATGAAACCCAAAACTTTTATTTTATAATTTAGTTAGAGCATGTGTGGTCAAATAACTTTTCAATTTACTTCTATTATCCAATTTGTTTTGTTCTCCTGATATCCTTTGTTAACAAAGGATACCTAGGTAGACTCAGCAGCTGCTGATTGGTGGCTGCACATATATGTCTCATCTTATTGGTTCAACCAGTGCACTCAGCTGGCTCACAGTAATGCATTGTTGTTGCTTCAACAAAGAGAAGGAAGCACATTAAATAATATAAGTAAATTGGAAAGTTGTTTAAAATTATATTCTCTATCTGAATCATTAAAGAAAACATTTGGGTTTCATGTCCCTTTAAATCTATATTAATTTATATTGAAAGTTACAGGAAATACATTTGATCAGACTTGATGCATAGGGATAGATTTCTCTGTTGCTGAAAAGTATTTATCTGAGAGCCCTATTTGTGCATTGGGATCTCTCCCCACAATTATAAAAATCAAAATGTAGTTTTATTCAGTATAGAAAGATTCTTTAAAAACAAAAAAATGTATTATATGTAAAAGCACTATTTTGTTATTGTTTGTCGCAACAAATAATGTGTTAACTTGTTTCCAGTTGTGTAAGGTTTTGTTTAATTTTAGTGGAGGGTTTCCACTAGTGTTTCTTAACTATCCCTAGCTAGATACTCCCGTTACAGTGCTGTATCTGGTGCTCTCAGGACACTAATTTAACATGACAATTACCCTGCACTAATTTGACCTGAGTGATTATTTTCATACTCATTTTCTCTTTCTAAGAAATTTTGGGCCTTTGTTTTCTTAGATTTGGGGCTCATGGATTAATGCCAGAAGCCAGACTGTGTGATCACTGCACCTGTCACTGGCAATATTCCTCTTATAAAAATTTCTACATCAAAAGCTTGACCTCTCATTTCACTGTGGAGGAACATAGACACTCTCCAATCTATAGCACATTTTTCAAATAACTATGCTTGAGGTTTGGAGCTATACAAATGTACATATAGGTGTATCATGTCTAATCTTCCATGGCCCAATGATGCGAGAACATGAGGTTGACTTCATGGTATTTTAAGGTGACTCAAGGATCTTCCTGTTGTGATCAATGCACTTAAAGTAGCTAAGGCAAATAATGGAAATTAATATCTTAATTTTAAAAAAACATATCAAACAAACAAACATAAACAAGGATATTAAAAATGGAATGACTGGAGTCAGTTTAGAAATTTACATATGAATGTAGAATTATGTGTTTGTAAATCATTTATATTTAGCCATAAATTTGCACAGCTCTCTGTAAATTGACTGTTCCACCTTTAAAAATATAGAGAACTCTTTCAACATCAGAAATTCTCTTCCAACCCATTCTCCCAGAAATCCTCCACCCCTTGAAGGGGTCCATTCCCAGAATCTGTTGCTCTAGTGGAAACACTGCTGTAGGTTTAACACACACACATTCTGAAAATGACAGTAAGCTCTACCATTTTAAACTGTTTAACAATTTAGATATACCTGCTATCTATACATCACAATAATGTTCTGTTGTAAATAAATTGATATGAGGTTTGTTTTTAGGAACATTTACTGTCCTGTTAAGTTTACAGCAGCATTCATTTATCTTATCGGCTGTTAAAATGAAATGTTTCTATCTTTTTTTTTAAATTATTATTAATGGATATTTTCTTGATCAAGATAAGAAGAATAAGGCTGAATGAAAATTTCCTTTTTGGTGTCTTCTAAATTACTGTTGCTGAAGTTGCTTTCCATCATTTTTTATTTTAACCTGTTAAAGGGACACTGAACCCAAATTTGTTCTTTCATGATTCAGATAGAGCATGCAATCTTATGCAACTTTCTTATTTACTCCTATTATCAATTTTTATCTTCTCTTTATTTAAATAGCTTTCTTCTATAAGTTAAGACAAGTCCACAGATTCATCCTTTACTTGTGGGATATTATCCTCCTGCTAACAGGAAGTGGCAAAGAGCACCACAGCAGAGCTGTCTATATAGCTCCTCCCTTAGCTCCACCCCCCAGTCATTCTCTTTGCTTACTCTAAGTACTAGGAAGGGTAAAGTGAAAGAGGTGACGTACAACTATACCTATTGAGGACAGTTGTGCTTTCAAAGATCCTATGGATAAAAAATTAGAGGGTCTCCTGAAAAAAATATTTGTTCATCAAGGTTTTCTTCTCCAACCTATAGCGTGCATTGTTCCTGTAACTACTGCAGCGTCCTTTTGGTTCGAGGCTCTGGAGGAGGCTCTTCAGGTTGAAACCCCATTAGATGATATTCTGGATAGAATTAGGGCTCTCAAGCTAGCTAATTCTTTCATTACAGATGCCGCTTTTCAACTGGCTAAATTAGCGGCAAAAAATTCAGGTTTTGCCATTTTAGCGCGTAGAGCGTTATGGCTTAAGTCCTGGTCTGCTGATGTGTCATCAAAAGCTAAGCTGTTAGCCATCCCTTTCAAGGGTAAGACCCTATTCGGGCCTGAACTGAAAGAGATCATTTCAGACATCACTGGATGAAAAGGCCATGCCCTTCCTCAGGATAAGTCAAATGAGATGAGGACCAAACAAAATAATTTTTGTAAAATGGATAACTGTAATGAAAACAGAAACAGAGGCGCCACATGTGTAGATCAATACACACTGACGCATTGGGGTTTATTATTGTTGATCATTACGTAACCCGTGTGCCTCGTTACTTTTTTACATACGCCTCCGTGGGGGTACCAGAATAACAGACGGACAATCATGCTGTTACACTTCCGGGAAGATCCAGCATGAGAGACACACAGAGGCATGATGGTCCTTGTAGTTGTTCATACTATTAGGACGTACACCAATCAGTCACCTTATGAGACACAAGCCTCCCTAAGGTTGTCCGCAATTAGCTAAGGAGTTTTTACTCACGTAGTTTGTTTACATCAGTGCACTCGTAATTATTTTACAATCAGCACGGATTCATACTAATTTAATTTCACAGTTACTAACCTATTGTTCATAGTTTATAGGGTATCATATTGGCTATTTCTTTCATGTAATTAGCAAGAGTCCATGAGCTAGTGACGTATGGGATATACATTCCTACCAGGAGGGGCAAAGTTTCCCAAACCTTAAAATGCCTATAAATACACCCCTCACCACACCCACAATTCAGTTTTACAAACTTTGCCTCCGATGGAGGTGGTGAAGTAAGTTTGTGCTAGATTCTACGTTGATATGCGCTCCGCAGCAAGTTGGAGCCCGGTTTTCCTCTCAGCGTGCAGTGAATGTCAGAGGGATGTGAGGAGAGTATTGCCTATTTGAATGCAGTGATCTCCTTCTACGGGGTCTATTTCATAGGTTCTCTGTTATTGGTCGTAGAGATTCATCTCTTACCTCCCTTTTCAGATCGACGATATACTCTTATATATACCATTACCTCTGCTGATTCTCGTTTCAGTACTGGTTTGGCTTTCTACAAACATGTAGATGAGTGTCCTGGGGTAAGTAAATCTTATTTTCTGTGACACTCTAAGCTATGGTTGGGCACTTTATTTATAAAGTTCTAAATATATGTATTCAAACATTTATTTGCCTTGACTCAGAATGTTCAACATTCCTTATTTTTCAGACAGTCAGTTTCATATTTGGGATAAATGCATTTGTTTCAATCATTTTTTCTTACCTTAAAAAATTTGACTTTTTCCCTGTGGGCTGTTAGGCTCGCGGGGGCAGAAAATGCTTCATTTTATTGCGTCATTCTTGGCGCAGACTTTTTTGGCGCAAATTTTTTTTTCTGTTTCCGGCGTCATACGTGTCGCCGGAAGTTGCGTAATTTTTTGACGTTTTTTTGCGTCAAAAATGTCGGCGTTCCGGATGTGGCGTCATTTTTGGCGCCAAAAGCATTTAGGCGCCAAATAATGTGGGCGTCTTTTTTGGCGCTAAAAAATATGGGCGTCATTTTTGTCTCCACATTATTTAAGTCTCATTATTTATTGCTTCTGGTTGCTAGAAGCTTGTTCACTGGCATTTTTTTCCCATTCCTGAAACTGTCATTTAAGGAATTTGATCAATTTTGCTTTATATGTTGGGTTTTTTTTCTTTTACATATTGCAAGATGTTCCACGTTGCAACTGAGTCAGAAGATACTTCAGGAAAATCACTGCACAGTGCTGGAGCTACCAAGCTAAGTGTATCTGCTATAAACTTTTGGTATCTGTTTCTCCAGCTGTTATTTGTATTGCATGTCATGTCAAACTTATTAATGCAGATAAAATTTCCTTTAGTACTGTTACATTACCTGTTGCTGTTCCGTCAACATCTAATTTTCAGAGTGTTCCTGATAACATAAGAGATTTTATTTTTTAAATCCATTAAGAAGGCTATGTCTGTTATTTCTCCTTCTAGTATACATAAAAGTCTTTTAAAACTTCTCTTTTTTCAGATGAATTTTTAAATGAACATCATCATTTCTGATACTGATAATGGTTCTTCTGGTTCAGAGGTTTCTGTCTCAGAGGTTGATGCTGATAAATCTTTGTATTTGTTCAAGATGGAATTTATTCGTTCTTTACTTAAAGAAGTGTTATTTGCATTAGAAATAGAGGATTCTGGTCCTCTTGATACTAAATGTAAACGTTTAAATAAGGTTTTTTAAATCTCCTGTAGTTATTCCAGAAGTGTTTTATCTCCCTGATGCTATTTCTGAAGTAATTTCCAGGGAATGGAATAATTTGGGTAATTTATTTACTCCTTCTAGACGTTTAAGCAAATTATATCCTGTGCCATCTGACAGATTAGAGTTTTTTGGGACAAAAATCCCTAAGGTTATGGGGCTGTCTCTACTCCTGCTAATGTACTACTATTGCTACGGCAGATAGTACTTCATTTAAGGATCCTTTAGATAGGAAAATTGAATCCTTTCTAAGAAAAGCTTACTTATGTTCAGGTAATCTTCTTAGACCTGCTATATTTTTAGCGGATGTTGCTGCAGCTTCAACTTTTTGGTTAGAAGCTTTAGCGCAACAAGTAACAGATCATAATTTTATAGCATTATTATTATTCTATAACATGCTAATAATTTTATTGGTGATACCATCTTTTGATATCATTAGAGTTGATGTCAGGTATATGTCTCTAGCTATTTTAGCTAGAAAAGCTTTATGGATTAAACTTGGAATGCTGACATGTCTTCTAAGTCAACTTTGCTTTCCCTTTCTTTCCAGGGTAAATAATCATTTTCGTTCCTTTCCTCACAACAAGGAACAAAAGCCTGATCCTTCATCCTCAGGAGCGGTATCAGTTTGGAAACTATTTCCAGTTTGGAATATATCCAAGCCTTATAGAAAACTATAGCCAGCTCCTAAGTACCTATGAAGGTGCGGCCCTTATTCCAGCTCAGCTGGTATGGGGCAGATTACGTTTTCTTCAAAGAAATTTGGATCAATTCCGTTCTTAATCTCTGGTTTCAGAAACATTGTTTCAGAAAGGTACAGAATTGGCTTCAAGTTAAGGCCTCCTGCTAAGAGATTCTTTTCTTTCCCGTGTCCCAGTTAACACAGCAAAGGCTCAGAATTTCTGAAATGTGTCTCAGATCTAGAGTTGGCTGGAGTATTTATGCCAGTTCCAGTTCTGGAACAGGGGCTGGGGTTTTATTTTTATCTCTTCATTGTACCAAAGAAGGTCAATTCCTTCAGACCAGTTCCGGATCTATCAATATTGAATCGTTATGTTAGGATACCAACATTCAAGATGTTTACTGTAGGACTATCCTGCCTTTTGTTTAGCAAGGGCATTATATGTCTACAATGGATTTACAGGATGTGTATCTGCATATTCCGATTCATCCAGATCACTTTTAGTGTCTGAGATTCTCTTTTTAGACAAGCATTACCAGTTTTGTGGCTCTACCGTTTGGCCTAGCCTCAGTTCCAAGAATTTTTTTCAAAGGTTCTCGGTGCCCTTCTTTCTGTAATCAGAGAATAGGGTTTTGGTATTTCCTTATTTGGACGATATCTTGGTACTTGCTCAGTCTTCTCATTTTCGAAGAATCTCATACGAATCGACTTGTGTTGTTTCTTCAAGTTCTTGGTTGGAGGATCAATTTACCAATCAGTTCATTGATTCCTCAGACAAGGGTAACCTTTTTAGGTTTCTAGATAAATTCAGTGTCTATGACTCTGTCCTTGTCAGACAAGAGAAGTTTAACATTGATATCAGCTTGTCAAAACCTTCAGTCATAATCATTCCCTTTGGTAGCCTTATGCATGGAAATGTTGGGTCTTAGGACTGCCGCATCAGATGCGATCTCCTTTGCTCGTTTTCACATGTGACCTCTTCAGCTCTGTATGCTGAACCAATGGTGCAGGGATTACTCAAAGATATCTCAATTAATATCTTTAAACCGATTTTACGACACTCTCTGACATGGTGGACAGTTCACCATCGTTTAGTTCAGGGGGCTTCTTTGTTCTTCCGACCTGGACTATAATCTCAACAGATGCAAGTCTTACAGGTTGGGGAGCTGTGTGGGGGTATCTGACGGCACAAGGGGTTTGGGAATCTCAGGAGGTGAGATTTCCAATCAATATTTTGGAACTCCGTGCAATTTTCAGAGCTCTTCAGTCTTGGCCTCTTCTGAAGAGAGAGTTGTTCATTTGTTTTCAGATAGACGTCACAACTGTGGCATACATCAATCATCAAGGAGGGACTCACAGTCCTCTGGCTATGAAAGAAGTATCTCGAATTTTGGTTTGGGCGGAATCCAGCTCCTGTCTAATCTCTGCGGTTCATATCCCAGGTATGGACAATTGGAAAGCGGATTATCTCAGTCGCCAAACGTTGCATCCGGGCGAATGGTCTCTTCACCCAGAGGTATTTCTTCAGATTGTTCAAATGTGGGAACTTCCAGAAATAGATCTGATGGCTTCTCATCTAAACAAGAAACTTCCCAGGTATCTGTCCAGATCCCGGGATCCTCAGGCGGAGGCAGTGGATGCATTATCACTTCCTTGGAAGTATCATCCTGCCTATATCTTTCCGCCTCTAGTTCTTCTTCCAAGAGTAATCTCCAAGATTCTGAAGGAATGCTCGTTTGTTCTGCTGGTAGCTCCGGCATGGCCTCACAGGTTTTGGTATGCGGATCTTGTCCGGATGGCCTCTTGCCAACCGTGGACTCTTCCGTTAAGACCAGACCTTTTGTCTCAAGGTCCTTTTTTCCACCAGGATCTGAAATCCTTATATTTAAAGGTATGGAGATTGAACGCTTGATTCTTGGTCAAAGAGGTTTCTCTGACTCTGTGATTAATACTATGTTACAGGCTCGTAAATCTGTATCCAGAGAGATATATTATAGAGTCTGGAAGACTTATATTTCTTGGTGTCTTTCTCATCATTTTTCTTGGCATTCTTTTAGAATACCGAGAATATTACAGTTTCTTCAGGATGGTTTGGATAAGGGTTTGTCCGCAAGTTCCTTGAAAGGTCAAATCTCTGCTCTTTCTGTTCTTTTTCACAGAAAGATTGCTATTCTTCCTGATATTCATTGTTTTGTACAAGCTTTGGTTCGTATAAAGCCTGTCATTAAGTCAATTTCTCCTCCTTGGAGTTTGAATTTGTTTCTGGGGGCTCTTCAAGCTCCTCCATTTGAACCTATGCATTCATTGGATATTAAATTACTTTCTTGGAAAGTTTTGTTCCTTTTGGCCATCTCTTCTGCCAGAAGAGTTTCTGAATTATCTGCTCTTTCTTGTGAGTCTCCTTTTCTGATTTTTCATCAGGATAAGGCGGTGTTGCGAACTTCTTTTGAATTTTTATCTAAGTTGTGAATTCCAACAACATTAGTAGAGACATTGTGGTTCCTTCATTATGTCCTAATCCTAAGAATTCTAAGGAGAAATCGTTGCATTCTTTGGATGTTATTAGAGCTTTGAAATATTATGTTGAAGCTACTCAGTCTTTCCGAAAGACTTCTAGTTTATTTGTTATCTTTTCCGGTTTTAGAAAGGCCAGAAAACTTCTGCCATTTCTTTGGCATCTTGGTTGAAATCTTTAATTCATCTTGCCTATGTTGAGTCGGGTAAGACTCCGCCTCATAGGATTACAGCTCATTCTACTAGGTCAGTTTCTACTTCCTGGGCGTTTAAGAATGAAGCTTCGGTTGATCAGATTTGCAAAGCGGCAACTTGGTCCTCTTTGCATACTTTTACCAAATTCTACCATTTTGTTGTATTTTCTTCTTCTGAAGCAGTTTTTGGTAGAAAAGTACTTCAGGCAGCGGTTTCAGTTTGAATCTTCTGCTTATGTTTTTCATTAAACTTTATTTTGGGTGTGGATTATTTTCAGCAGGAATTGGCTGTCTTTATTTTATCCCTCCCTCTCTAGTGACTCTTGTGTGGAAAGATCCACATCTTGGGTAGTCATTATCCCATACGTCACTAGCTCATGGACTCTTGCTAATTACATGAAAGAAAACATAATTTATGTAAGAACTTACCTGATAAATTCATTTCTTTCATATTAGCAAGAGTCCATGAGGCCCGCCCTTTTTTGTGGTGGTTATGATTTTTTTGTATAAAGCACAATTATTCCAATTCCTTATTTTATATGCTTTCGCACTTTTTTCTTATCACCCCACTTCTTGGCTATTCGTTAAACTGAATTGTGGGTGTGGTGAGGGGTGTATTTATAGGCATTTTAAGGTTTGGGAAACTTTGCCCCTCCTGGTAGGAATGTATATCCCATACGTCACTAGCTCATGGACTCTTGCTAATATGAAAGAAATGAATTTATCAGGTAAGTTCTTACATAAATTATGTTTTCATATTTATACACAATTTTTAATATTACTTTAATTATAGCAACAAGTGGGCATTTTTGGAAAGGAAAGGTACTATTGGTTTATGTGAAGGAAGGGGAGGGTTTATTGTAAACATATGGTTACTGAGCCCTATTTAAAGGGAAGCAAAACAGGGTTAGAGTATACAAGCCTGATGAAACAGGGTTATCCCTGAGAAACGCGTCGCTATTATCTCTGCACATACAAGGAGATTTGCTTTTTAACACACCCAGCTGTAATTTGTTGCACTAATGGTATTTTTATTTTGAAACAATAAAATACTTGGTTTATTTTTTACAAGTCTGGTGTTAGTGTGGCATTTCCCTTGCAAGTAACCTAAGGGCTGTTTAGCCTTTCTCCCCTCTTCACTCCAGTTCCATTCTGCGATAAGTGACCCAGGCAAGGGTTGCTATTGGGACAACTAGAAACACAGGATATCACGAAGGGGATTCCCTTGTACAGCCAGCTGGTTTGCTGTGAGAATACCAGCCTGCTTCTACAGGCACAAGAGAGTGCCTTCACGTTTGTGAGTACCCTGTATCTTGTATCGCTTGGATATTGTCAGCTTTTATTGATCTACACATGTGGCGCCTCTGTTTCTGTTTTCATTACAGTTATCCATTTTAGAAGCTACACCATCGTTTGGGTGAAGACCGAGAGCTGCCTGTTCTATATTTGGACTTTGTTGGATACCATTTGAATTTATCTATTGCCAGATTGGTCACGTGCCACGTCTGTATATATACATACTTTTAATAATTTTAATTTCTTTACATTATGTATATTGTGTGACAAGTTGCACACTGATTTTAGCAATATTTATCATTGTATATTAGCGCCTCCTATAGGAGACCTGTGGTACTTCTTATCACAGATATCCCTGTATTTATAAAATAATTTTTGTTCCTTTCGGAACTTCAAAGGTGGTTCCTCTTCCCCTGCCGCAAAGCAAGAGGGGAATTTGGTCAATCCAAGTCAGTCTGGAGACCTAATCAGACTTGGAACAAGGGTAAACAGGCCAAGAAGCCCGCTGCTGCCACCAAGACAGCATGAAGGGGTAGCCCCCGATCCGGGACCGGATCTAGTAGGGGGCAGACTTTCTCTCTTTGCTCAGGCTTAAGCAAGAGACGTTCAGGACTCCTGGGCTTTATAAATCGTAACCCAGGGGTATCTTCTGGATTTCAAATATTCTCCCCCAAGGGGGAGATTCCATCTTTCTCAATTGTCTGTAAACCAGACAAAAAGAGAGGCATTCTTACACTGTGTAGAAGACCTATATACCATGGGAGTTATCTGTCCAGTTCCGAAAACAGAACAGGGGCAAGGGTTCTACTCCAATCTGTGGTTCCCAAAAAAGAGGGAACCTTCAGACCAATTTTGGATCTCAAGATTCTAAACAAATTTCAAGATGGAGACCATTCAGACTATTTTGCCGATGATCCAGGAGGGTCAATATATGACCACCGTGGACTTAAAGGATGCGTATCTACACATCCCTATCCACAAAGATCATCACCAGTTCCTCAAGTTCGCCTTTCTGGACAAGCATTACCAGTTAATGGCTTTTCCCTTCGGGTTGGCCACAGCTCCCAGAATTTTCACAAAAGTGCTAGGGTCCCTTCTGGCGGTTCTAAGGCCGCGGGGCATAGCTGTGGCGCCCTATCTGGACAATATCTTAATCCAGGTGTCGACTTACCAACTAGCCTCACACGGACATCGTGTTGGCTTTTCTAAGATCTCACGGGTGGAAGGTGAATGTAAAAAAGAGTTCACTTATCCCTCTCACAAGAGTTCCATTCCAGGGAACTCTGATAGATTTGGTGGACATGAAGATTTTTCTGACGGAGGTCAGGAAATCAAAGATTTTATCCATCTGCCGAGCTCTTCATTCCATTCCTCGGCCGTCAGTGGCTCAGTGTATGGAGGTAATCGGCTTAATCGGTGTAATCGTCTGTAAAATTTTGTGTCTTATCGTATTTTTTCTCCACTTTACTGTTATCCTTGTACCCATGGGCAGCGCTGCGGAATCTGTTGGCGCTTTATAAATAAAGAATAATAATAATAATGGTAGCGGCAATGGACATAGTTCCGTTTGCGCGCTTGCATCTCAGACCACTGCAACTATGCATGCTCAAACAGTGGAATGGGGATTATGCAGATTTATCTCCTCAGATAAATCTGGACCAAGAGACCAGAGACTCTCTACTTTGGTGGTTGTCACAGGATCATCTGTCCAAGGGAATGTGTTTCCGCAGGCCAGCATGGGTCATAGTGACGACGGACGCCAGCCTATTGGGCTGGGGTGCAGTCTGGAATTCCCTGAAAGCACAGGGTTTGTGGACTCAGGAGGAGGCTCTCCTCCCGATAAATATTATAGAACTGAGTGCAATATTCAACGCGCTTCAGGCGTGGCCTCAGCTGGCGTCGGCCAGATTTATAAGATTCCAGTCGGACAGTATCACGGCTGTAGCATATATCAATCATCAGGGGGAACAAAGAGTTCTCTAGCGATGATAGAGGTTACCAAAATAATTCGATGGGCAGAGACTCACTCTTGCCATCTATCAGCAATCTATGTCCCAGGAGTGGAGAACTGGGAAGCGGATTTTCTAAGTCGTCAGACTTTTCATCCGGGGGAGTGGGAACTCCATCCGGAGGTGTTTCCACAATTGATTCGGCAATGGGGTCCACCAGAATTGGATCTGATGGCGTCTTGTCAGAACGCCAAACTTCCTTGTTACGGGTCCAGTACCCTGGTCGTTCAACCTGGCTTATGTGTTTCCACCATTTCCTCTCTTTCCTCGTTTGATCGCCAGAATCAAACAGGAGAGAACTTCGGTGATTTTGATAGCCCCTGCTTGGCCACGCAGTACTTGGTATGCAGACCTGGTGGACATGTCATCTCTTCCACCATGGACTCTGCCACTGAGACAGGACCTTCTGATTCAAGGTCCGTTCCAGCATCCAAATCTAGTTTCTCTGCGGCTGACTGCTTGAAGATTGAACGCTTGATCTTATCCAAGCGGGGTTTCTCGGAGTTGGTCATAGATACCTTGATTCAGGCTCGAAAGCCTGTCACCAGGAATATTTATCATAAGATATGGCGTAAATATCTTTATTGGTGCGAATCCAAAGGCTACTCATGGAGTAAGATCAGGATTCCTAGGATTTTGTCCTTTCTCCAAGAAGGATTGGAGAAAGGGCTATCAGCTAGTTCCTTAAAGGGACAGATATCTGCTTTATCAATTCTACTGCACAAACGTCTGGCAGATGTTCCAGACGTTCAGTCGTTCTGTCAGGCTTTAGTTAGAATCAAGCCTGTGTTTAAACCTGTTGCGCCGCCATGGAGTTTGAATTTAGTTCTTAAAGTTCTTCAAGGGGTTTCGTTTGTTCCTTCTCTGTGTCCTAATCCTTCCTCTAAGAAGGAGCGTCTGTTGCACAACTTGGACGTGGTTCGTGCTTTGAAGTTTTACTTGCAAACGACCAAAGATTTCCGTCAAACATCTTCTTTGTTTGTTGTCTATTCTGGAAAACGTAGAGGCCAAAAGCTACAGCTACCTCTCTTGCCTTTTGGCTGAAAAGCATTATCCGTTTGGCTTATGAGACTGCTGGACAGCAGCCTCCTGAAAGGATTACAGCTCACTCTACTAGAGCGGTGGCTTCCACATGGGCTTTTAAAAATGATGCTTCTGTCGAACAGATTTGTAAGGCTGCGACTTGGTCTTCGCTTCATACCTTTTCCAAATTTTACAAATTTGATACCTTTGCTTCTTTGGAGGCTATTTTTGGGAGAAAAGTTCTTCAAGCAGTCGTGCCTTCTGTTTAACCATCTGTCTTGTCCCTCCCGTTCATCCGTGTCCTGTAGCTTTGGTATTGTATCCCACAAGTAAAGGATGAATCCGTGGACTCGTCTTACCTTATAGAAGAAAAGTAAATTTATGCTTAACTGATAAATTAATTTCTTCTATGGTAAGACAAGTCCACGGCCCGCCCTGTCATTTTAAGACAGATTATATTTCTTCTGTTATGTGTGATCAGTCCACGGGTCATCATTACTTCTGGGATATAACTCCTCCCCAACAGGAAATGCAAGAGGATTCACCCAGCAGAGCTGCATATAGCTCCTCCCCTCTACGTCAGTCCCAGTCATTCTCTTGCACCCAACGACTAGATAGGATGTGTGAGAGGACTATGGTGATTATACTTAGTTTTTATGACTTCAATCAAAAGTTTGTTATTTTACAATAGCACCGGAGCGTGTTATTACTTCTCTGGCAGAGTTTGAGGAAGAATCTGCCAGAGTTTTTTACTATGATTTTAACCGGAGTAGTTAAGATCATATTGCTGTTCTCGGCCATCTGAGGGAGGTAAAGGCTTCAGATCAGGGGACAGCGGGCAGATGAATCTGCATTGAGGTATGTAGCAGTTTTTATTTTCTGAATGGAATTGATGAGAAAATCCTGCCATACCGTTAAAATGACATGTATGTATACACTTCAGTATTCTGGGGATGGTATTTCACCGGAACTACTCTGCTAAAGGTCACTAATACTTTTAATAACTATTTATCATGCTAAACGTTTTTGCTGGAATGTAGAATCGTTTACATTGCTGAGGTACTGTGTGAATAGATATTTGGGCATTATTTTCCACTTGGCAGTTTTTTGCTTGTAATTGTGACAGTTTCGTTTCTCTTCACTGCTGTGTGAGAGAGGGAGGGGCCGTTTTTGGCGCTCTTTACTACGCATCAAAAAATTCCAGTCAGTCACTTTTATTTTTCCTGCATGATCCGGTTCATCTCTGACAGATCTCAGGGGTCTTCAAACTTCTTTGAAGGGAGGTAACTTCTCTCAGCAGAGCTGTGAGAATTCTTATAGTGACTGTGCATAAAAACGTTGCTTTGTACTTTTTATGTCAAATTTAATTATTGTTATTTTACTAATGGGAACAAACCTTTGCTAAGAGTTGTGTTGTTTTAAAGTTTGATGCTATAACTGTTTTTCAGTTCATTATTTCAACTGTTATTTAATCGTTTAGTACCTCTTTGAGGCACAGTATTTTTTTGCTAAAAAAGATTATAACCAAGTTGTAAGTTTTTTGCTAGTGTGTTAAACATGTCTGACTCAGAGGAAGATATCTGTGTCATTTGTTCCAATGCCAAGGTGGAGCCCAATAGAAATTTATGTACTAACTGTATTGATGCTACTTTAAATAAAAGTCAATCTGTACAATGTGAACAAATTTCACCAAACAGCGAGGGGAGAGTTATGCCGACTAACTCGCCTCACGCGGCAGTACCTGCATCTCCCGCCCGGGAGGTGCGTGATATTATGGCGCCTAGTACATCTGGGCGGCCATTACAGATAACATTACAAGATATGGCTACTGTTATGACTGAAGTTTTGTCTAAATTACCAGAACTAAGAGGCAAGCGTGATCACTCTGGGGTGAGAACAGAGTGCGCTGACAATGCAAGGGCCATGTCTGATACTGCGTCACAGCTCGCAGAGCATGAGGACGGAGAGCTTCATTCTGTGGGTGACGGTTCTGATCCAAACAAATTGGACTCAGATATTTCAAATTTTAAATTTAAATTGGAGAACCTCCGTGTATTACTAGGGGAGGTCTTAGCAGCTCTTAACGATTGTAACACCGTTGCAATACCAGAGAAACTGTGTAGGTTGGATAAATACTTTGCGGTACCGGCGAGTACTGACGTTTTTCCTATACCTAAGAGACTAACTGAAATTGTTACTAAGGAGTGGGATAGACCCGGTGTGCCGTTCTCACCCCCTCCAATATTTAGAAAGATGTTCCCAATAGACGCCACCACTAGGGACTTATGGCAGACGGTCCCCAAGGTGGAGGGAGCAGTTTCTACTTTAGCTAAGCGTACCACTATCCCGGTGGAGGATAGCTGTGCTTTTTCAGATCCAATGGATAAAAAGTTAGAGGGTTACCTTAAGAAAATGTTTGTTCAACAAGGTTTTATATTACAACCCCTTGCATGTATCGCGCCGATTACGGCTGCGGCAGCATTTTGGATTGAGTCGCTGGAAGAGAACCTTAGTTCATCTACGCTAGACGACATTACGGACAGGCTTAGAGTCCTTAAACTAGCTAATTCTTTCATTTCGGAGGCCGTAGTACATTTAACTAAACTCACGGCTAAGAACTCAGGATTCGCCATACAGGCACGTAGGGCGCTGTGGCTAAAATCCTGGTCAGCTGATGTGACTTCTAAGTCCAAATTACTTAATATACCTTTCAAGGGGCAGTCTTTATTTGGGCCCGGTTTGAAAGAAATTATCGCTGACATTACAGGTGGTAAGGGCCACGCCCTACCTCAAGACAAAGCCAAAGCTAAGGCTAGACAGTCTAATTTTCGTCCCTTTCGGAATTTCAAAACAGGAGCAGCATCAACCTCCACTGCACCAAAACAGGAAGGAGCTGTTGCTCGTTACAGGCAAGGCTGGAAGCCTAACCAGTCCTGGAACAAGAGCAAGCAGGCCAGGAAACCTGCTGCTGCCCCAAAGACAGCATGAACCGAGAGCCCCCGATCCGGGACCGGATCTAGTGGGGGGCAGACTCTCTCTCTTTGCCCAGGCCTGGGCAAGAGATGTTCAGGATCCCTGGGCTCTAGAGATCATATCTCAGGGATACCTTCTAGACTTCAAATTATCTCCCCCAAGAGGGAGATTTCATCTGTCAAGGTTGTCAACAAACCAGATAAAGAAAGAAGCGTTTCTACGCTGCGTACAAGATCTGTTATTAATGGGAGTGATCCATCCGGTTCCACGGTCGGAACAAGGACAAGGGTTCTACTCAAACCTGTTTGTGGTTCCCAAAAAAGAGGGAACTTTCAGGCCAATCTTAGATTTAAAGATTCTAAACAAATTCCTAAGAGTTCCATCGTTCAAAATGGAAACTATTCGGACAATCTTACCCATGATCCAAGAGGGTCAGTACATGACCACAGTGGATTTAAAGGATGCTTACCTTCACATACCGATCCACAAAGATCATCACCGGTACCTAAGGTTTGCCTTCTTAGACAGGCACTACCAGTTTGTAGCTCTTCCATTCGGACTGGCTACGGCTCCAAGAATCTTCACAAAGGTTCTGGGTGCCCTTCTAGCGGTACTAAGACCGCGAGGGATTTCGGTAGCTCCGTACCTAGACGACATTCTAATACAAGCTTCAAGCTTTCAAACTGCCAAGTCTCATACAGAGTTAGTTCTGGCATTTCTAAGGTCGCATGGATGGAAGGTGAACGAAAAGAAGAGTTCTCTTTTTCCTCTCACAAGAATTCCATTCTTGGGGACTCTTATAGATTCTGTAGAAATGAAGATTTACCTGACAGAAGACAGGTTAACAAAGCTTCAAAATGCATGCCGCGTCCTTCATTCCATTCAACACCCGTCAGTAGCTCAATGCATGGAGGTGATCGGCTTAATGGTAGCGGCAATGGACATAGTACCTTTTGCACGTCTACACCTCAGACCGCTGCAATTATGCATGCTAAGTCAGTGGAATGGGGATTACTCAGATTTGTCCCCTACTCTGAATCTGAATCAAGAGACCAGAAATTCTCTTCTATGGTGGCTTCATCGGCCACACCTGTCCAGGGGGATGCCATTCAGCAGGCCAGACTGGACAATTGTAACAACAGACGCCAGCCTACTAGGTTGGGGCGCTGTCTGGAATTCTCTGAAGGCTCAGGGACTATGGAATCAGGAGGAGAGTCTCCTTCCAATAAACATTCTGGAATTGAGAGCAGTTCTCAATGCCCTTCTGGCTTGGCCCCAGTTAACAACTCGGGGGTTCATCAGGTTTCAGTCGGACAACATCACGACTGTAGCTTACATCAACCATCAGGGAGGGACAAGAAGCTCCCTAGCAATGATGGAAGTATCAAAGATAATTCGCTGGGCAGAGTCTCACTCTTGCCACCTGTCAGCAATCCACATCCCGGGAGTGGAGAACTGGGAGGCGGATTTCTTGAGTCGCCAGACTTTTCATCCGGGGGAGTGGGAACTTCATCCGGAGATCTTTGCCCAAATACTTCGACGTTGGGGCAAACCAGAGATAGATCTCATGGCGTCTCGCCAGAACGCCAAACTTCATCGCTACGGGTCCAGATCCAGGGATCCGGGAGCAGTTCTGATAGATGCTTTGACAGCACCTTGGAACTTCAGGATGGCTTATGTGTTTCCACCCTTCCCGCTGCTTCCTCGATTGATTGCCAAAATCAAACAGGAGAGAGCATCAGTAATTCTAATAGCACCTGCATGGCCACGCAGGACTTGGTATGCAGATCTGGTGGACATGTCATCCTGTCCGCCTTGGTCTCTACCTCTAAGACAGGACCTTCTGATACAGGGTCCATTCAAACACCAAAATCTAACTTCTCTGAAGCTGACTGCTTGGAAATTGAACGCTTGATTTTATCAAAACGTGGTTTTTCTGAGTCGGTTATTGATACCCTGATTCAGGCTAGGAAGCCTGTTACCAGAAGGATTTACCATAAAATATGGCGGAAATACCTATACTGGTGCGAATCCAAAGGTTACTCCTGGAGTAAGGTTAGGATCGCTAGGATATTGTCCTTTCTACAAGAAGGTTTAGAAAAGGGTTTATCAGCTAGTTCATTAAAGGGACAGATTTCAGCTCTGTCCATCTTGTTACACAGACGTCTGTCAGAAAATCCAGACGTCCAGTCCTTTTGTCAGGCTTTAGCTAGGATCAAGCCTGTATTTAAAGCTGTTGCTCCACCATGGAGTTTAAACTTAGTTCTTAACGTTTTACAGGGTGTTCCGTTTGAACCCCTTCATTCCATTGATATAAGAATGTTATCTTGGAAAGTTCTGTTTTTAATGGCTATTTCCTCGGCTCGAAGAGTCTCTGAGTTATCAGCCTTACATTGTGATTCCCCTTATCTGATTTTTCACTCAGACAAGGTAGTTCTGCTTACTAAACCTGGGTTCTTACCTAAGGTAGTAACTAACAGGAACATCAATCAAGAGATTGTTGTACCATCCTTGTGTCCAAATCCTTCTTCAAAGAAGGAACGTCTTCTACACAATCTGGATGTAGTTCGTGCCCTCAAGTTCTACTTGCAGGCAACTAAAGATTTTCGCCAAACTTCTTCCTTGTTTGTCGTTTACTCTGGACAGAGGAGAGGTCAAAAAGCTTCTGCTACCTCTCTCTCTTTTTGGCTTCGTAGCATAATACGTTTAGCCTATGAGACTGCTGGGCAGCAGCCTCCTGAAAGAATTACAGCTCACTCCACTAGAGCTGTGGCTTCCACTTGGGCCTTTAAGAATGAGGCCTCTGTTGAACAGATTTGCAAGGCTGCAACTTGGTCTTCGCTTCATACTTTTTCCAAATTTTACAAATTTGACACTTTTGCTTCTTCGGAGGCTATTTTTGGGAGAAAGGTTCTTCAGGCAGTGGTTCCTTCTATATAATGAGCCTGCCTATCCCTCCCGTCATCCGTGTACTTTTGCTTTGGTATTGGTATCCCAGAAGTAATGATGACCCGTGGACTGATCACACATAACAGAAGAAAACATAATTTATGCTTACCTGATAAATTCCTTTCTTCTGTTGTGTGATCAGTCCACGGCCCGCCCTGTTTTAAGGCAGGTAGATATCTTTTAAATTATACTCCAGTCACCACTTCACCCTTGGTTACTCCTTTCTCGTTGATTCTTGGTCGAATGACTGGGACTGACGTAGAGGGGAGGAGCTATATGCAGCTCTGCTGGGTGAATCCTCTTGCATTTCCTGTTGGGGAGGAGTTATATCCCAGAAGTAATGATGACCCGTGGACTGATCACACAACAGAAGAAAGGAATTTATCAGGTAAGCATAAATTATGTTTTTTTTTAATTTAAACTTCAGTCACCTCTGCACCTTGTAGTTTCTCCTTTTTCTTCCTGTACCTTTGGTCGAATGACTGGGGGGTGGAGCTAAGGGAGGAGCTATATAGACAGCTCTGCTGTGGTGCTCTTTGCCACTTCCTGTTAGCAGGAGGATAATATCCCACAAGTAAAGGATGAATCTGTGGACTTGTCTTACCATTGAAGAAATAAATTTATCAGGTAAGCATAAATTTACTTTAATTTGAAAAGGCAGGAATGTAAGCATAGGAACAGGCCCATTTTTTATTCAGTACCCTGGATAGGACTTGCTGATTGGTGGCTACATTTGGGCACCGATCAGCTAGCACTACCCGGGTGCTGAATCAAAGATGGGCCGGCTGGTAAGCTTACATTACTGCTTTTTCAAACTAATATACCAATAGAACAAAGTTAAATTTCTAATAGGAATAACTTAAAAAGTTCTATTTGAATCATGAAAGAAAAAAATTGGGTTCAGTATCCCTTTAATTGTTTTGAACAAGGAGGGAGCTACTTTAGCGTTTGACTTGATACAGTTGTACAACTTTGTGAATGTTCCTCATTTCAAAATGGAATCTTTGCCTATTTACATATTACCTTTTTTTTGCCCCATAACTTTTCAGGTTCCTCTGGTGTGCTGTGAAAGTTTAAAGGGACAGTCTACCATAGAATTGTTATTGTTTTAAAAGATAGATACTCGCTTTATTACCCGTTCCCCAGTTTTGCATAAACAACACAGTTATATTAATATACTTTTCTCCAACATAGGTGTGTCCGGTCCACGGCGTCATCCTTACTTGTGGGATATTCTCCTCCCCAACAGGAAATGGCAAAGAGCCCAGCAAAGCTGGTCACATGATCCCTCCTAGGCTCCGCCTTCCCCAGTCATTCTCTTTGCCGTTGTACAGGCAACATCTCCACGGAGATGGCTTAGAGTTTTTTAGTGTTTAACTAAAATCGATGGCTGTTTCCACACAGGACTGTTGAGAGGAATTAACTTCAGTTGGGGGAACAGTGAGCAGACTTTTGCTGCTTGAGGTATGACACATTCTAACAAGACGATGTAATGCTGGAAGCTGTCATTTTCCCTATGGGATCCGGTAAGCCATTTTTATTACAGAAAGAAAAAAAGGGCTTCACAAGGGCTTTTTAAGACTGTAGACATTTTCTGGGCTAAATCGATTTATATATAAACATATTTTATACTCCATAGCCTTGAGGAATTATTTTAATCTTGGGAATTATGTAAAATAACCGGCAGGCACTGTATTGGACACCTTATTCTCTAGGGGCTTTCCCTAATCATAGGCAGAGTCTCATTTTCACGCCTGTATTGCGCACTTGTTTTTGAGAAGCATGACATGCAGATGCATGTGTGAGGAGCTCTGATACATAGAAAAGACTTTCTGAAGGCGTCATTTGGTATCGTATTCCCCTTTGGGCTTGGTTGGGTCTCAGCAAAGCAGATACCAGGGACTGTAAAGGGGTTAAATATAAAAACGGCTCCGGTTCCGTTATTTTAAGGGTTAAAGCTTCCAAATTTGGTGTGCAATACTTTTAAGGCTTTAAGACACTGTGGTGAAATTTTGGTGAATTTTGAACAATTCCTTCATACTTTTTCGCAATTGCAGTAATAAAGTGTGTTCAGTTTAAAATTTAAAGTGACAGTAACGGTTTATTTTAAAACGTTTTTTGTACTTTGTTATCAAGTTTTTGCCTGTTTAACATGTCTGAACTACCAGATAGACTGTGTTCTGAATGTGGGGAAGCCAAGGTTCCTTCTCATTTAAATAGATGTGATTTATGTGACACAAAATTTAGAGAAAATGATGCCCAAGATGATTCCTCAAGTGAGGGGAGTAAGCATGGTACTGCATCATCCCCTCCTTCGTCTACACCAGTCTTGCCCACACAGGAGGCCCCTAGTACATCTAGCGCGCCAATACTCCTTACTATGCAACAATTAACGGCTGTAATGGATAATTCTATCAAAAACATTTTAGCCAAAATGCCCACTTATCAGCGAAAGCGCGACTGCTCTGTTTTAGAAAATACTGAAGAGCATGAGGACGCTGATGATATTGGTTCTGAAGGGCCCCTACACCAGTCTGAGGGGGCCAGGGAGGTTTTGTCTGAGGGAGAAATTTCAGATTCAGGGAAAATTTCTCAACAAGCTGAACCTGATGTTGTGACATTTAAATTTAAATTAGAACATCTCCGCGCTCTGCTTAAGGAGGTGTTATCCACTCTGGATGATTGTGAGAATTTGGTCATTCCAGAGAAACTATGTAAAATGGACAAGTTCCTAGAGGTCCCGGGGCCCCCCGAAGCTTTTCCTATACCCAAGCGGGTGGCGGACATTGTAAATAAAGAATGGGAAAGGCCCGGTATACCTTTCGTCCCTCCCCCCATATTTAAAAAATTGTTTCCTATGGTCGACCCCAGAAAGGACTTATGGCAGACAGTCCCCAAGGTCGAGGGGGCGGTTTCTACTCTAAACAAACGCACCACTATACCCATAGAAGATAGTTGTGCTTTCAAAGATCCTATGGATAAAAAATGTTTGCTTAAAAAGATGTTTGTTCAGCAAGGTTACCTTCTACAACCAATTTCATGCATTGTTCCTGTCACTACAGCCGCGTGTTTCTGGTTCGATGAGCTAGAAAAGGCGCTCAATAATAATTCTTCTTCTTATGAGGAGATTATGGACAGAATTCATGCTCTCAAATTGGATAATTCTTTCACCCTAGACGCCACCTTGTAATTGGCTAGGTTAGCGGCGAAAAATTCTGGTTTTGCTATTGTGGCGCGCAGAGCGCTTTGGCTAAAATCTTGGTCAGCGGATGCGTCTTCCAAGAACAAATTGCTTAACATTCCTTTCAAGGGGAAAACGCTGTTTGGCCCTGACTTGAAAGAGATTATCTCTGATATCACTGGGGGCAAGGGCCACGCCCTTCCTCAGGATAGGTCTTTCAAGGCCAAAAATAAACCTAATTTTCGTCCCTTTCGCAGAAACGGACCAGCCCCAAGTGCTACGTCCTCTAAGCAAGAGGGTAATACTTCTCAAGCCAAGCCAGCCTGGAGACCAATGCAAGGCTGGAACAAAGGAAAGCAGGCCAAGAAACCTGCCACTGCTACCAAGACAGCATGAGATGTTGGCCCCCGATCCGGGACCGGATCTGGTGGGGGGCAGACTCTCTCTCTTCGCTCAGGCTTGGGCAAGAGATGTTCTGGATCCTTGGGCACTAGAAATAGTCTCCCAAGGTTATCTTCTGGAATTCAAGGGGCTTCCCCCAAGGGGGAGGTTCCACAGGTCTCAATTGTCTTCAGACCACATAAAAAAACAGGCATTCTTACATTGTGTAGAAGACCTGTTAAAAATGGGAGTGATTCATCCTGTTCCATTAGGAGAACAAGGGATGGGGTTCTACTCCAATCTGTTCGTAGTTCCCAAAAAAGAGGGAACATTCAGACCAATCTTAGATCTCAAGATCCTAAACAAGTTTCTCAAGGTTCCATCGTTCAAAATGGAAACCATTCGAACAATTCTTCCTTCCATCCAGGAAGGTAAATTCATGACCACGGTGGATTTAAAGGATGCGTATCTACATATTCCTATCCACAAGGAACATCATCGGTTCCTAAGGTTCGCATTCCTGGACAAGCATTACCAGTTTGTGGCACTTCCGTTCGGATTAGCCACTGCTCCAAGGATTTTCACAAAGGTACTAGGGTCCCTTCTAGCGGTGCTAAGACCAAGGGGCATTGCAGTAGTACCTTACTTGGACGACATTCTGATTCAAGCGTCGTCCCTTCCTCAAGCAAAGGCTCACACGGACATTGTCCTGGCCTTTCTCAGATCTCACGGGTGGAAAGTGAACGTAGAAAAAAGTTCTCTATCTCCGTCAACAAGGGTTCCCTTCTTGGGAACAATAATAGACTCCTTAGAAATGAGGATTTTTCTGACAGAGGCCAGAAAATCAAAACTTCTAAATTCTTGTCAAATACTTCATTCTGTTCCTCTTCCTTCCATAGCGCAGTGCATGGAAGTAATAGGTTTGATGGTAGCGGCAAGGGACATAGTTCCTTTTGCGCGAATTCATCTAAGACCATTACAACTGTGCATGCTCAGTCAGTGGAATGGGGACTATACAGACTTGTCTCCGACGATACAAGTAAATCAGAGGACCAGAGATTCACTCCGTTGGTGGCTGTCCCTGGACAACCTGTCACAGGGGATGAGCTTCCGCAGACCAGAGTGGGTCATTGTCACGACAGACGCCAGTCTGGTGGGCTGGGGCGCGGTCTGGGGACCCCTGAAAGCTCAGGGTCTTTGGTCTCGGGAAGAATCTCTTCTACCGATAAATATTCTGGAACTGAGAGCGATACTCAATGCTCTCAAGGCTTGGCCTCAGCTAGCAAAGGCCAAGTTCATACGGTTTCAATCAGACAACATGACGACTGTTGCGTACATCAACCATCAGGGGGGAACAAGGAGTTCCCTGGCGATGGAAGAAGTGACCAAAATCATTCAATGGGCGGAGACTCACTCCTGCCACTTGTCTGCAATCCACATCCCAGGAGTGGAAAATTGGGAAGCGGATTTTCTGAGTCGTCAGACATTTCATCCGGGGGAGTGGGAACTCCATCCGGAAATCTTTGCCCAAATTACTCAATTGTGGGGCATTCCAGACATGGATCTGATGGCCTCTCGTCAGAACTTCAAGGTTCCTTGCTACGGGTCCAGATCCAGGGATCCCAAGGCGACTCTAGTAGATGCACTAGTAGCACCTTGGACCTTCAAACTAGCTTATGTATTCCTGCCGTTTCCTCTCATCCCCAGGCTGGTAGCCAGGATCAATCAGGAGAGAGCATCGGTGATCTTGATAGCTCCTGCGTGGCCACGCAGGACTTGGTATGCAGACCTGGTGAATATGTCATCGGCTCCACCATGGAAGCTACCTTTGAGACGAGACCTTCTTGTTCAAGGTCCGTTCGAACATCCGAATCTGGTCTCACTCCAACTGACTGCTTGGAGATTGAACGCTTGATCTTATCAAAGCGAGGGTTCTCAGATTCTGTCATTGATACTCTTGTTCAGGCCAGAAAGCCTGTAACTAGAAAAATTTACCACAAAATATGGAAAAAATATATCTGTTGGTGTGAATCTAAAGGATTCCCTTGGGACAAGGTAAAAATTCCTAAGATTCTATCCTTTCTTCAAGAAGGTTTGGAGAAAGGATTATCTGCTAGTTCCTTGAAGGGACAGATTTCTGCCTTGTCTGTGTTACTTCACAAAAAGCTGGCAGCTGTGCCAGATGTTCAAGCCTTTGTTCAGGCTCTGGTTAGAATCAAGCCTGTTTACAAACCTTTGACTCCTCCTTGGAGTCTCAATTTAGTTCTTTCAGTTCTTCAGGGGGTTCCGTTTGAACCCTTACATTCCGTTGATATTAAGTTATTATCTTGGAAAGTTTTGTTTTTGGTTGCAATCTCTTCTGCTAGAAGAGTTTCAGAATTATCTGCTCTGCAGTGTTCTCCTCCTTATCTGGTGTTCCATGCAGATAAGGTGGTTTTACGTACTAAACCTGGTTTTCTTCCGAAAGTTGTTTCTAACAAAAACATTAACCAGGAGATAGTCGTGCCTTCTTTGTGTCCGAATCCAGTTTCAAAGAAGGAACGTTTGTTGCACAATTTGGATGTTGTTCGTGCTCTAAAATTCTATTTAGATGCTACAAAGGATTTTAGACAAACATCTTCCTTGTTTGTTGTTTATTCTGGTAAAAGGAGAGGTCAAAAAGCAACTTCTACCTCTCTCTCTTTTTGGATTAAAAGCATCATCAGATTGGCTTATGAGACTGCCGGACGGCAGCCTCCTGAAAGAATCACAGCTCATTCCACTAGGGCTGTGGCTTCCACATGGGCCTTCAAGAACGAGGCTTCTGTTGATCAGATATGTAAGGCAGCGACTTGGTCTTCACTGCACACTTTTACTAAATTTTACAAGTTTGATACTTTTGCTTCTTCTGAGGCTATTTTTGGGAGAAAGGTTTTGCAAGCCGTGGTGCCTTCCATCTAGGTGACCTGATTTGCTCCCTCCCTTCATCCGTGTCCTAAAGCTTTGGTATTGGTTCCCACAAGTAAGGATGACGCCGTGGACCGGACACACCTATGTTGGAGAAAACAGAATTTATGTTTACCTGATAAATTACTTTCTCCAACGGTGTGTCCGGTCCACGGCCCGCCCTGGTTTTTTTAATCAGGTCTGATAATTTATTTTCTTTAACTACAGTCACCACGGTATCATATGGTTTCTCCTATGCAAATATTCCTCCTTTACGTCGGTCGAATGACTGGGGAAGGCGGAGCCTAGGAGGGATCATGTGACCAGCTTTGCTGGGCTCTTTGCCATTTCCTGTTGGGGAGGAGAATATCCCACAAGTAAGGATGACGCCGTGGACCGGACACACCGTTGGAGAAAGTAATTTATCAGGTAAACATAAATTCTGTTTTTACCTCTGTGATTACCTTGTATCTAAGAACCTTCTTCCAGCCCCCTGATCACATGATTGTGACTGTTTATTATCTATTGTCTTGCAGTTAGCATTGTGTTGGGCTAAATCTTAAATAACTCCCTGTGCATTAACACAGTGTTATCTACATGGTCCATGTGTACTTTCAGTCTCTTTGTGTGGAATTTTTTTTTAAAAAGCCTGTGATAAGAGGCAGCCCTCAAGGGTTTAGAAATTAGCATATGAGTCTGCCTAGGTTTAGTTTCTACTAAGAATACTTAGAGAAAAAAGCTAATTTGATGATAAAAGTAAATTGGAAAGTTGATTAAAATTACATGTCCTATCTGAATAATGAAAGTTTAATTTGGACTAGACTGTCCCTTTAATTTACATTTTGTGGCGCTGTCTTTTGGTATAACAGCAGCCTTGTACAAACTTTCATGACTCTTTATTTGAGTTATCTAAGAACGGCCCTTAGATTGAAACCTCTCTAACTAGTAGTTTTAAGAATGTAAAGTTCCCAAAGAAAATTTTTCTCACACTTACTGGTTTGTTAGTCTCAAGTGTTAGGAAGCTCCAGGTGGTTTGGTTTTCAATCCCAATGAGCCATTTTCAATGTTTATGCAATACAGTTAGACAGTTATCATTGTTATCAGCATAAGGTTTGGTAAAATATTTGACCTACTGATGTTTCCAATAATCAGGAAACCTGTGCAATCTACCAGGCTCTACATAGTTGGCCTAGCCTCATTAGGAAATCTTTAATCTGATTTCAGTCGGAGAATGTCACAGCTGTGGCTTACATAAATCATCCAGGGGGAACTTTGAGTTCCCTTACTATGATGGAAGTGTCCTGTATAATCAGGTGGGTAGAATATGATAATTGCCTGATTTCATCCATTCACATTCCCGGAGTGATCAATTGGAATGTAGACTTTCTCACTCTGCAGTGCTTTTACATGGGAGAGTGGTCTCTGAACCAGGAGGTATTTGAATAGATAGTGAGATGTTGAGGTTTTTCAATGATAGACCTCATGATTTCTCACCTTAATTACAAGCTCCTTTTTTGTGCAAGGTCTCAGGTTTCTAAAACAGTAAGTTCTTCTCTTATTCCTCATTACTGTTCATTTCACTAGAGCAATTTCGACTTCTTGTGCCTTCTATAAGGAGGCCTTCTTTGACCAGATATGTAAGGCGACTACTTGGTTTTGCTTGCATACTTTAACTAAATTGTACCTTTTTATGTGTATGCCTATTCAGAGGCTTGTTTTGGCAGGGATGTACTGCATCCTGCAGTGCCTGATCAGTTACATACCTTACCTGTATTGTTACATACCTTACCTGTATTTCCCCCCCCTTTTGGCGGTCTTATGGACTTCACTGCTTGAGTATAGATCCCACACGTAATGAATCTTAGAGTCCACAATCCATTACTCTTGGGAATTACCTTTCCTGCCACTAGGAGGAGGCAAAGATTCCCAAACTCCAAGAGATCTATATAACTCCTTCCACTTCTATGGTAGGTAGTCTTATTTCTTTCCTAAGATATGGTGAGTCCACAATGTCCTCAATTACTAGTGGGAATATCACTCATGTCCAGCAGGAGGAGGCAAAGAACACTACAGCCAAGCTGTTAAGTATCACTCCCCTTCCCACAAACCCCAGTCATTCTCTTTGCCTCTGTCAATAGAGGAGGTGAAATTTTGGTGTCTGAAGAAAATTGGATTTATTTTGCTACAAACAAGATATTTTGGGTCTAGCCGTACTCCACGTTAATCTCTTCAGTAGGGTAATGGTGACTTTAAAGAAGTTAGGAACTTGTAAGGTGGGCCTTTCTGCATTTTCCTAACATTTTGCTGCCCTAGTATAGAAACCCAGAGTAGGTTTACTCTGTTGTTTCTCTTATTACAGGTCTCTGTGAAGAGTATGTGCTCTCTCATACCATGTAATCTGTCCTCCTGCCGGACGGCTAGACTACAGGTAAGTGCCTTTTGTCTTCTAGGTATGGGAGACTGTGCACTTAATAAGGTTTAACCTGTAACTTTATATGGGACATATAAATATATTCTTTGTAAGGATATTGACAGGCAGGGAGCAGGCATTGCTATTGTGACAGTAGAGACTTGTTTTTTTTTTTACTTTTTATTAGTATATAATGTATGTTCACCTTTATTATTATGGGCTGGTTTTATCTGCAAATTGTATGCTCAATTTATCCCCCGGAGCTCTAACAGCAGCTAACAGGGTAATGCCATGCTGCGCTCCATGTACTCTGTAAGACGCAAGAGGTTTGTGTGATTTTTTTTCTGAAATAATGCATGAGATGCGCAGACATTTATTTTAGCTCTGCTTATGTGTCCAACCTCTCTAGCACGTACTAATGTACACTCTCATTTGTCTTACTGACTTGGTTCTAAAGTCTATCAGAAAAAGAAATGCAAACTTATTTAGCGGTGTCCTCCACCATTTGTCAGCGTATTTGTTTTCACTTTGGGGCCGGGTTGGAAAGGCGCGCTTTTCTAATAATGGCGCAGCTCTTTCGAACCCGGTCATGTGACCTTCCTCCTCTGGTCAGAGTGGCGTTCGCTGCATCAGTGAGGATGTCACAGCAATCTGTTTTCTATGTAGTACACAGAGAAATGCGAGTAAGTCCATGCTCCTTGTTCAACTCAGTAAATGAGTTTTAAGTCTGGACATCTTTGTTATACTCTGCTGTCTTGTTTGCTTATATGCCTAACTGTTGTTTCTGTGAGCATTATAAATTGTATGCTTAGCATGTTTTCTTCCTTTTCTAATTTATTAGACCGGAGGTAGGCATCTCAGTTTAATGCCGAGGTGCAGAGGGTTTAGCCTTATCAATCTAAATATTGAGCTATCTTTTTAAAAAAATTTAAAGGGCCAGTATCTCAAAACAATATTGTTTTTTTAATTTTTCCTATCATTTTGACATGGAGGCAGGAGGCTTCTATGAATAAACTTTCCTGTTTTTGTTGTCTATATTTATCTTTATTGGTAAACATAGAAAAAAAAAACATTTTTTTTTTACTAAGCCTAATGTCTCTCAGGATGATGCTGTTCAGGCAATGCCACAGCTTTCTCCTCTAATGTCCCAAGTCTTAATGGTGTCAGAAGCAGTTCTCTCAGTTCCCTTGCGGTTCCTCTCAATCTCCTGGAGGAGTATATTTGCCTATATTTTGCTACACAGCTATCTTCTGGGGTTTCTTTGGCATTATCTAATTTTCCTATGTGAAAGGGAAAATGCATGAGGAATCTTATAGATTCAAATAGTAAGGTTTCTGCTGTGCTTACGACTAGACAGGTGGCCCTCCTTTATCAGTCTGATGATGAGGAAATGTTGGTAGCCTCTGAGAATGAAATCTCAGTTTCTGACATTATAATTCCTTCATCTGATGCTGAAGTAGTAACCTTCAGATTTAAGCGTAAACACCTTTGTGAATTGTTAAAGGAGTATTCCATCTAAAGGGGAGGAGAGTCCACGGCTTCATTCATTACTATTGAGAATTTAGAACCTGGCCACCAGGAAGAGGCAAAGACACCCCAGCCAAAGGCTTAAATACCTCCCCCACTTCCCTCATCCCCCAGTCATTCTTTGCCTTTGGTCAGAGGAGGATGGCAGAGGAGAACAGGAGTTTCGGATTAGTCTCTTATGGAGGGTAGTACTCTTCGCAGTGGGACTGGAGTTTTAAGTAGTCCTGTCAGCCTCTCAGTGAGGGCCTGGGCCAAAGATAGAGTCCGGAGATGCAAGGAGAGTCTTTCTGCGAAACCATCTCGACTCATATTAACAGCTCCATAAGCAGTCGGCGTTGACGAGTTTTGCTGCCTGCTTTCTTTACTCAAGTCCATGTCAGGAGCGAGGCTACTAACCCGTCACACTTGAAGGGGCGTGTTCCTGTTCCACAGCATAGATTCTTGTAAGATTGTTTCATTTTTTATTAATAATGATAACATAGAAGACAGGGTCACAGTGTGCCGCCTTTTTATCTTTACAGAATCAAGGGTTAATATTCCTGGAAGGGGAATTATTGAACAGGGGGGGGGGGGGGTTATACATAATATTGTTTATTGTGTCATTGCTGTGTTATGTGCGAGATGAGGCAATGTCTGGAACTTTCAGGTTACTTGCAGAAACTTTGTGCTGCCATTTTTTGCTGTGTTTTTCCCTACTGCAGGGGCGGTCCTTCCAGGCATTCCATGTGACTGGGTGTGGCTATCTATCCTTCCTGTTGATCTGTGGCGCAGGAGACGTAGCGGTTTCTGTAGTCCGGGTCCTACGAGTGCCCCGGCCATTGGTGGTATAAAGGTGCCTTTTTAATAAATAAAGTTAGTCTAACCAAACGCGCAAGCGATGGAGGATTCTGATGTGTTGGAACACTCTCCTTCCTTAAGTCTCATTCCTGTGTTTATTGTGAGGAGGTTCTGGTAGATCTGCCTGCTCAACTATTATCCACATGCCTTGATAAAGTTACGACATCTAAATGTAAATGGATGTCTAGTACTACTGAGTCGTCCACCTCTGAAGGTTCTTTGTCCCGGGAGGTTCGTTCCCTACATTCATCTCCGAATGCACATGCTGTGCCCCGCGGTTCAACCGTTACTCCTTCGGGAGAGATTCGTTAGCCGCAAGACTTTGCGGACCAACTGGAATCGGCGGTTTCGAAAGTGTTCCATGCCTTACCACGTTCTGCTAAGCGCAAGCGTAGGGTTTATCATAGCGGCCCGGCCCAGGATTTGTCCTCGCCGATGGAAGATCCAGTGGTTCTATATGATGACAAGGCCCACTCCGACTCTTCGGCGGAGGCCCCTTCTGGGTTGGAGTCCGTGTCATCTAAATCTCCGGCGGTGGAGGAGCCTGGTTATAGGTAGATGGAGAATTTGCGCTTTCTGCTACGGCAGGTGCTTGCTACTTTGGAGGTTCCGGAGCCTATGATACCGGAGGAACCTGTGATTCCTAATCTTGACAAGGTATACGAGGACAGTGTCCTACCTCAGTCTTTCCCGGTTCCCGTTATGGTGGCTAATATTATTAAGAGCGATTAGGTTCTTCCTTTTCCCCTTCTTCTTCCTTTAAAAAACTGTTCCCTGTTCCGGACTCTCAGCTTGAGCTGTGGGGGACCATCCTTAAGGTGGATGGCGCTATCTCTACGCTCGCAAAGCGGATGACTATTCCCCTCGAAGATAGTTCGTTGTTTAAAGAGCTCATGAATAAAAAGCTGGAAAACATGTTGAGAAAGATGTTTCAGCACACAGGGTTTGTTTTTCTGTCAGCAGCAGCTGTTGCAGTGGTCGCTGGAACAGCAACATATTGGTGTGAATCCCTGTGTGAAATGGTTGAGGGGGAGACATCCATCGACAAGATACAGGAGAAGATTAAGGCGCTGAAGATTGGCAATTCTTAAATCTGTGATGCCAATATGCAAATTATTCGCCTGAATGCTAAGGTGCCAGGTTTTTCTGTTTTAGCACACATGGCTATGTGGCTAAAATCTTGGTCAACGGACATGACCTCTAAGGCGAGGCTATTGTCCCTGCCTTTTCAAGGAAAGATCCTGTTCGGTCCAGGATTGGATTCAATTATGTCCACGGTTATGGGATGCAAGGGAGCTTTCCTTCCGCAGGATAAGAAGGCTAAGCCTAAAGGATCTACTTTTCGTCCATTTCGTGCAGACAAGGCCCAGCGCCAGCAACCTGTCGCAAAAGCGGACCAGTCCAAGGGATCTTAGACCCGGCTCAATCTTGGAAGAAGTTTAAGCAGAGCAAGAAGCCCGCCTATATGAAATCGGCATGAAGGGGCGGCCCACGACCGGTCTCCGGATCACGTAGGGGGCAGATTATCTCTATTCTCAGATGCATGGTTGCAGGACATTCAGGAACCTTGGGTTCTAGAAGTGGTCTCCCAGGGTTACAGGATAGGGTTCAGATCCCATCCGCCCAAGGGCAGATCCCTTCTGTCAAACCTGTCTTCAAGAGAAGAGAGAGGCCTTTCTAGAGTGTGTGAGAGATCTTGCCTCTCTCTGGGTTATCGTACCAGTACCCCTAGCATCAACCTTTTTGTGGTTCCAAAGAAGGAGGGCATGTTCCACTCGATTCTGGACCTAAAGTGTTTAAACAAGTTCCCGAGTGTTTAAAATGGAAGCAATCAGATCTATTCTGCCCCTAGTTCAAGAGGGACAGTTCATGACAAGTGTCGACTTGAAGGACGCTTACCTTCATGTGCCATTTCACAGGGACCACTGCAGGTTCCTAAGATTTGTGTTTCTGGACCAACACTTCCAGTTTGTGGCCCTTCCTTTTGGTTTGGCGATGGCCTCGAGAGTCTTCACAAAAGTTCTGGGGGCACTGCTTGCAGTGGCCAGATCCAGGGGCATTGTGGTAGCGCCTTACCTGGACGACATCCTAGTTCAGGCGCCGTCGCTCGGCCTCACAGAGGATCATTTGAGGGCTCTTCTTCTGCTCCAATCTCACGATGGGTAGACCAATGCAGGAAAGAGTTCCCTGGTTCCCAGCAACAGGGCGGAGTTCCTGGGCACGATAATAGACTCTATGTCCATGAAGATATTTCTCACAGATCAGCGGCGCAGGAAGCTTGCTTCCACCTGTCTTGCCCTTCAGTCCTTCACAAGCCCGTTGTTGGCTCAATGTATGGAGGTGATAGATCGCATGGTGTTAGACATAGATGTTATCCCATTCACCAGGTTCCATCTCAGACCTCTTCAATTGTGCATGTTGAGACAGTGGAACGGCGATCATTCATATCTATCACAGCTGATATCCATAGTTGGTTGGACTTCAAACTCCCTCTATTGGTGGATTTGTCCGTAGCAACTGCCCATGGTGATATCCTTCTTGTGACCGTCCTGGAAGATTGTGACCACGGCCGCCAGTCTGAAAGGATGGGGAGCTGGTGCCAAGATGGCACAAGGAAAGTAGTCCAGGTAGGAGTCTCTCCTTCCGATCAACATCCTAGAACTGCGAGCAATTTACAATGCTCTGAAGGCATGGCCTCTCTGGGGTTGGTCAGTTTCATCAGATTCCAGACCGAAAACATTACCTCGGTGGCTTACATCAACCATCAGGGGGGTACGAGGAGCTTCCTCGCGATAAGAGAGGTGTCTCGGATTCTGTAGTGGGCAGAGTCTCACGACTGCTCGCTCTCAGCGATTCACATTCTAGGTGTGGACAACTTGGAAGCGGACTTTCTCAGCAGACAATCCATCTGGGGGAATGGTCTCTTCACTCCAAGGTGTTTGCGGAGATTTGTCACAGATGGGGGAGCGCCAGAGATAGATCTCATGTCGTCCAGGTTCAATTGCAAGCTACCTTGATACAGGTCGAGGTCCAGGGATTTCCAGGCAGAGCTGATAGATAATCAAAGCTTATGCACTCGAGCCAAATTGGTACTCACATTTAAAATAAACACCCCAATGTTCTAATGGAAGGAGACTGACATAATATGGTGTGTCAGTGCACCCACTCCAGGATATCCCCGCCAGGTGTGTCTGTAATGGAGAGTCAAGACAACAAAGGAAACCACATGTGCAGATCAATCAAATAAATGGAACAATGGAGATAATTATGCCAAAAGGGTACTCACAATGTCCATTAGCACACCTATGTGCTGGTAGATGCAGACTGATCATTTTAGGTTTGGGCGTATCGGCTCACCCACTCCAGGTGTTGCCAACAATATGGTTCAAAAACAGGATAAATACACAAACAGCCCAATATTGGGCAATGAGAGGTAAGGTAAAAACCACTATACTTGTGTTATATTAAAAAAACATTTTTATTAAAAAAACTGAAAACAAAAATTGAAATTTTAAAATGTATATATTATTGGGTTGATCTGCACATGTGGTTTCCTTTGTTATCTTGACTCTCCATTACAGACACACCTGGCGGGGATATCCTGGAGTGGGTGTACTGACACACCAAATTATGTCAGTCTGCTTCCTTTAGCACATTGGGGTGCTTATTTTAAATGTGAGTACCAATTTTGCTCGAGTGCATACGCTTTGGCTTTTTTGGTTTGTTGATTCTACACATGAGGCGCCCCTCTCTTCTATTTTACAGTTTATCCAGTATCTTCTGTGAAGAGGAGTGCAGCCATTATTCACACTGAGGACATATCTGATTTTTTTTTTTTTTTGCATTTTTTCACTATCACAGTGACTTTCAACATGGGACTTTGATATAATTGTATGTTAATAGGTACAAGTGCCATATATTGAATGAGCTGTGTATGTTGTTTTTTTTTTGTATAGTGTATATATAGTATATGAGCCCTCTCTTACCTTTGATATTTCCAGAGCTGATAGATGCCTTAGTGGTTCCTTGGGGATTCAGCCTAGCTTACATTTCTTTTACAAGATATGACGAGTCCACAGATTTCATCCTTACTTGTGGGATATCGCCTCCTGGTCAGCAGGAAGTGGCAAAGAGCTCCACAGCAGAGCTGCATATATAGCCCCTCCCTTCCCTCCCCCTCCAGTCATTCTCTTTGCCTGTGTTAGTGATAGGAAGAGGTAAAGAGAGGTGTTTAGTTTAGATTCTTCAATCAAGAGTTTTTTGTTTTTAAATGGTGCCAAAGTGTACTATTTTATTACAGAGCAGCTTTAAGTAGTCTTTTAGACTATGGGAACTGGTGGATTTTTGTCTCCACTGTGCCTCCCAGGATTGTGCTGCGTTCGCTGTACATAATCTTGGAAATTCTTAACTAAGACTTATCTGTTTCACAGGACCTCAGGAGGAAAAAGGTGGACCTCTTGACACTGTGAAGTTCTCATGCTGTTACTCAGCATGAAGGTAAGTGCAGTTCTTTTATTCTGGGACAGAAACAGAAGCTCAGATGAACTGTATGTTTACTATGCCTTGAGGTAAAGGTTAGTGACAGAACCAGACACTCTAGCGACTGCTACCTAGAAGCACTGGTATATAAAAAGAACACAAGATGACAGTACCTGACTCTCTGACAATGTTTATTTGGGAGTTGGAAACTGGGGGCTATTGTGTGTGTGTTTTTTTTTACCAGACACTCAGGCGATTTTTAGTATGTGCCTTGAAGCGCTGGGATGTTGTGTGTGGCTTTACTTTCTGGGGCTGGCAGACGCAAGGGAGCAAGTAGACAGTGCTTATACTTTTGAAACAATTTCTGAGTGCATATGTTTTTCTGGCCTCCGGTTAATGGCGGATGTTGCTTGTGTTGGAATTACGCCCATGAGGGGCGGAGCTTAGGACTCGCCCGCTTTCATAGCGCACTTAGTGTTGTGAATACAGTTGGTTCTTTCGGCCTCTAAACCTGCTGATACGGATTGCGCACTTGTTATTTTCGGTCCGGTCTCAGGAACAGGTAGGAGCCGCTGCGGCAAGGTGACAAGGCATTTTATTTTTAAAAGCTGTCTGTGACTTATACTTGTGGGTTCTTGCCAGAGAATAAGAACGGTGTAAGAGGGAAAGAGAACTTAGAGAGCTTCTCTCTTGTTAAACAGTTTTCAGCAGATTTTGTTCAATAAAAACATTGTGTTCAATAAAAACGGATAGCTGTGTAAATTGGGTTCTTAAAGACACAGTACTCAACATATTTATTTTACAGTCAAATTTCTGTGAGTGCGTCAAATTTGCTTGTTGTTTACTTTATTAAGATGGATGAACACAGTGCATGCCTTATGTGTTTAAATGCCATTGTGGAACCCCCTGTTACACTTTGTCCCTCATGTATAACTAGGGCATTACAGTGTAAAGAACAAATTTTCTTATCTGATGATAATAATGATTGTACTCAGAATGATGAGGCTCAGGATAAAGCTCAATCCCAAGCGTCTCAGCCCATAACGCCCACACAGTCGACGCAATGTTCTTCATCAGTATCTGCAGGATATGGCTACAGTTATGTCCTCAACCCTTACAGAGATGTTATCTAAGTTGCCAGTACTACAGGGTAAACATAGTAGAATAGAGACCCAGGTAGTCCAGGTGACTAATGATTCCTTGATGGCGATCTCCGATCTTCCCTCCCAGGACTCTGAAGGGGGGGGGGGGTAGGGAGGTTTTATCAGAAGAACTGTCTGACTCAGGTAGTGCATTACCCAAGACAGATTTGGACGTGATGTCCTTCAGATTTAAGCTTGAACACCTTCGCCTGTTATTGCGGGAGGTTTTGTTAACCCTGGACGACTGTGACTCTATTGTAGTCCCTCCAGAGAAATTGTGTAAGATGGACAGATATTTGGAGGTTCCTACTTACGCTGATGTTTTTCCGATTCCTAAAAGAATTTCGGAAATTATTAACAAGGATTGGGAAAGGCCAGGTATACCGTTCTCTCCTTCCCCTATATTTAAGAAAATGTATCCTTTACCTGACACCGTTAGGGATGTTTGGTAAACGATTCCTAAGGTGAAGGGAGCTATTTCTACTCTAGCTAAGCGTACAACTATTCCTATTGAGGACAGTTGTGCTTTCAAGGACCCTATGAATAAAAAGTTGGAGAGTCTTCTAAAGAAGCAGTTTGTTCATCAAGGGTTTCTGTTGCAACCAACGGCCTGCATTGTACCAGTTACAACTGCGGCTGCCTTTTTGTTTGATGCCCTAGAAGAGTCTCTTAAGACTGAGACTCCTTTGGAGGAAATATTGGATAGAATCAGTGCCCTTAAGCTAGCCAATTCCTTTGTTATGGACACCACCTTTCAGATTGCCAAGTTGGCGGCTAAGAATGCAGGTTTTGCCATTGTAGCACACAGAGCCTTATGGTTGAAATCCTGGTCTGCGGATGTATCCTCTAAATCTAAGCTATTAGCTATCCCTTTCAAAGGAAAGACTTTATTTGGGCCTGAATTGAAAGAGATTATCTCTGACATTACGGGAGGTAAGGGTCATCTCCTCCCTCAGGACAAGACGTCCAAACAAAGGAGACAGATTCATTTTCGTTCCTTTCGAAATTTCAAGGGTGTCCCTTCTTCCTCTTCCGCTAAACAGGAAGGGAACTTTGCACAGTCCAAGCCTGTCTGGAGACCCAACCAGGCTTGGACCAAGAATAAACAACCCAAGAAGCACGCTGCTGCTCCCAAGACAGCATGAAGGGACGGCCCCCGGTACAGGACCGGACCTAGTAGGGGGCAGACTTTCTCTCTTTGTCCAGGCTTGGATAAGAGATGTTCAGGATCCCTGGACATTAGAAATTGTGTCCCAGGGGTACCAACTGGAGTTCAAAAATTCCCTTCCAAGGGGAAGGATTCTTATTTCACGATTGTCTGTAGACCAGATAAAAAGAGAGGAGTTCTTATGTTGTGTAAAATACCTCTCTACTATGGGACTAATTTGTCCCATTCCAATGCAGGGACAGGGGTTTTACTCAAATCTTTTTGTGGTTCCCAAAAAAAGAGGGAACGTTTAGACCCATTTTAGATCTCAAGAGTCTAAACAAGTTTCTCAGAGTCCCATCTTTCAAGATGGAAACGATTCGGACAATTCTACCATTGATCCAGGAGGGTCAATATATGACTACCGTGGACTTAAAGGATGCATATCTTCACATTCCTATCCACAGAGATCATCACCAGTTTCTAAGGTTTGCCTTCCTGGACAAACATTTTCAGTTTGTGGCTCTTCCCGTTCGGGCTGGCCACGGCACCCAGGATCTTCACAAAAGTTCTAGGGTCTTTGCTAGGGGTTCTCAGACCGCGAGGCATTGCAGTGGCGCCTTATCTAGACGATATACTAATCCAGGCGTCCTCCTTTCAACTGACAAAGTCCCATACCGACATGGTTCTGTCCTTTCTAAGGACTCATGGGTGGAAGGTGAATCTAGAAAAGAGTTCACTAATTACACAGACAAAGGTTCCTTTCCTGGGAACTCTAATAGATTCCGTATCCATGAACATCTTTTTGACGGAAGTCAGAATGTTAAAGATTCTGAGGGAAACGTAGGGGTCAGAAAGCTACGGCTACCTCTCTTTCTTTTTGGCTGAAGAGTATCATCCGTTTGGCATACGAGACTGCTGGACAGCAGCCTCCTGAAAGAATGACGGCTCATTCTACTAGGGCTGTGGCTTCTTCATGGGCATTTAAAAATGATGCTTCTGTTGAACAGATTTGCAAGGCTGCAACTTGGTCGTCTCTTCATACTTTTTCCAAATTTGATACATTTGCTTCTTCTGAGGCTGTTTTTGGGAGAAAGGTTCTTCAAGCAGTGGTGCCTTCTGTCTAGGTTCCTGTCTTGTCCTTCCCTTTCATCCATGTCCTATAGCTTTGGTATTGTATCCCACAAGTAAGGATGAAATCTGTGGACTCGTCATATCTTGTAAAAGAAAAGGAAATTTATGCTTACCTGATAAATTTATTTCTTTTACGATATGACGAGTCCACGGCCCACCCTGTTATTTTTCTAAAGACAGGTTTTTATTTCTCCAACATAGGTGTGTCCGGTCCACGGCGTCATCCTTACTTGTGGGATATTCTCTTCCCCAACAGGAAATGGCAAAGAGTCCCAGCAAAGCTGGTCACATGATCCCTCCTAGGCTCCGCCCACCCCAGTCATTCTCTTTGCCGTTGCACAGGCAACATCTCCACGGAGATGGTTAAGAGTTTTTTGGTGTTTAAATGTAGTTTTTATTCTTCAATCAAGTGTTTGTTATTTTAAAATAGTGCTGGTATGTACTATTTACTCTGAAACAGAAAAAAGATGAAGATTTCTGTTTGTAAGAGGAAGATGATTTTAGCAGAAGTTACTAAAATCGATTGCTGTTTCCACACAGGACTGTTGAGATGAAGTAACTTCAGTTGGGGGAAACAGTTGGCAGACTTTTCTGCTTAAGGTATGACTGGCCATATTTCTAACAAGACTATGTAATGCTGGAAGGCTGTCATTTCCCCTTATGGGGACCGGTAAGCCATTTTCTTAGTTAAATAAAAGAATAAAGGGCTTCATAAGGGCTTAAAAAACTGGTAGACATTTTTCTGGGCTAAAACAATTGCTTTGCTAGGCATATTTTGCAGATTCTAACTTTTAATGGTTATTATAATCTTGGGGATTGTTTAGAAAAACGGCAGGCACTGTGTTGGACACCTTTTTCAGATGGGGGCCTTTTCTAGTTATAGACAGAGCCTCATTTTCGCGCCACTAATGCGCAGTTGTTTTTGGAGAGCAAGGCATGCAGATGCATGTGTGAGGAGCTAAGAATCACTGAAAAAGCTTATAGAAGGCATCTTTTGGTATCGTATTCCCCTCTGGGCTTGGTTGGGTCTCAGCAAAGCATATAGCTGGGACTGTATAGGGGTTAAATGTAAAAACGGCTCCGGTTCCGTTAATTTAAGGGTTAAAGCTCTGAAATTTGGTGTGCAATACTTTTAATGCTTTAAGACACTGTGGTGAATTTTTTGTGAATTTTGAATAATTCCTTCATACTTTTTCACATATTCAGTAATAAAGTGTTTTCAGTTTGAAATTTAAAGTGACAGTAACGGTTTTATTTTTTGTGCTTTGTTGACAAGTTTAAGCCTGTTTAACATGTCTGTACCATCAGATAAGCTATGTTCTATATGTATGAAAGCCAAGGTGTCTCCCCATTTAAATTTATGTGATAATTGTGCCATAGTGTCCAAACAAAGTAGGGACAGCAATGCCACAGATAATGATATTGCCCAAGATGATTCCTCAAATGAGGGGAGTAAACATGATACTACATCATCCCCTTCTGTGTCTACACCAGTTTTGCCCACACAAGAGGCCCCTAGTACATCTAGTGCGCCAATTCTTATTACCATGCATCAATTAACGGCTGTAATGGATAACTCTATAGCAAACATTTTATCCAAAATGCCTACTTATCAGAGAAAGCGCGATTGCTCTGTTTTAAACACTGAAGAGCAAGAGGACGCTGATGATAACTGTTCTGACATACCCTCACACCAATCTGAAGGGGCCATGAGGGAGGTTTTGTCTGAGGGAGAAATTTCAGATTCAGGAAAAATTTCTCAACAAGCTGAACCTGATGTTGTGACATTTAAATTTAAATTAGAACATCTCCGCGCACTGCTTAAGGAGGTATTATCTACTCTGGATGATTGTGACAATTTGGTCATTCCAGAGAAATTATGTAAGATGGACAAGTTCCTAGAGGTTCCGGTGCCCCCCGACGCTTTTCCTATACCCAAGCGGGTGGCGGACATAGTAAATAAAGAGTGGGAAAGGCCCGGCATACCTTTTGTCCCCCCCCCTATATTTAAGAAATTATTTCCTATAGTCGACCCCAGAAAGGACTTATGGCAGACAGTCCCCAAGGTTGAGGGGGCGGTTTCTACTCTAAACAAACGCACTACTATTCCTATCGAAGATAGTTGTGCTTTCAAAGATCCTATGGATAAAAAATTAGAGGGTTTGCTTAAAAATATTTTTGTTCAGCAAGGTTACCTTCTACAACCAATTTCATGCATTGTTCCTGTCACTACGGCAGCGTGTTTCTGGTTCGAGGAACTAGAAAAGTCGCTCAATAAAGAATCTTCGTATGAGGAGGTTATGGACAGAGTTCAAGCACTTAAATTGGCTAACTCTTTTATTTTAGATGCCGCTTTGCAATTAGCTAGATTAGCGGCGAAAAATTCAGGGTTTGCTATCGTGGCGCGCAGAGCGCTTTGGCTAAAGTCTTGGTCAGCGGATGTGTCTTCCAAGACAAAATTGCTTAACATCCCTTTCAAGGGTAAAACATTATTTGGACCTGATTTGAAAGAGATTATTTCAGACATCACTGGGGGAAAGGGCCACGCCCTCCCACAGGATAGGTCTTTTAAGGCTAAAAATAAGCCTAATTTTCGTCCCTTTCGCAGAAACGGACCAGCCTCTAATTCTACATCCTCTAAGCAAGAGGGTAATACTTCACAACCCAAACCAGCCTGGAGACCAATGCAAGGCTGGAACAAGGGTAAGCAGGCCAAGAAGCCTACCACTGCTACCAAAACAGCATGAAGGGATGGCCCCCGATCCGGGACCTGATCTGGTGGGGGGCAGACTTTCTCTCTTTGCTCAGGCTTGGGCAAGAGATGTTCAGGATCCTTGGGCGCTAGAAATAGTTTCTCAAGGTTATCTCCTGGAATTCAAGGAACTACCCCCAAGGGGAAGGTTCCACAGGTCTCAATTATCTTCAAACCAAATAAAAAGACAGGCATTCTTACATTGTGTAGAAGACCTGTTAAAGATGGGAGTGATTCATCCAGTTCCAATAAGAGAACAAGGGATGGGTTTTTATTCCAACCTGGTCATAGTTCCCAAAAAAGAGGGAACATTCAGACCAATTTTGGATCTCAAGATCCTAAACAAATTTCTCAAGGTTCCATCGTTCAAAATGGAAACTATTCGAACGATCCTACCTACTATCCAGGAAAATCAATTTATGACTACCGTGGATTTAAAGGATGCGTACCTACATATTCCTATCCACAAGGAACATCATCAGTTCCTAAGGTTCGCTTTTCTGGACAAGCATTACCAGTTTGTGGCACTTCCATTCGGATTAGCCACTGCTCCAAGGATTTTCACAAAGGTACTAGGGTCCCTTCTAGCGGTTCTAAGACCAAGGGGCATTGCAGTAGTACCTTACTTGGACGACATCCTGATTCAAGCGTCGTCTCTGTCAAAAGCAAAGGCTCATACGGACATCGTCCTAGCCTTTCTCAGATCTCACGGATGGAAGGTGAACAAAGAAAAAAGTTCTCTGTCCCCGTCAACAAGAGTTCCCTTCTTGGGAACAATAATAGATTCCTTAGAAATGAGGATTTTTCTGACAGAGGTCAGAAAATCAAAAATTCTAAGCTCTTGTCAAGTACTTCATTCTATTCTTCGTCCTTCCATAGCGCAGTGCATGGAAGTAATAGGATTGATGGTTGCAGCAATGGACATAGTTCCTTTTGCACGAATTCATCTAAGACCATTACAACTGTGCATGCTCAGACAGTGGAATGGGGATTATACAGACTTGTCTCAGACGATTCAAGTAGATCAAAAGACCAGAGATTCACTCCGTTGGTGGCTGACCCTGGACAATCTGTCACAGGGAATGAGCTTCCGCAGACCAGAGTGGGTCATTGTCACGACCGACGCCAGCCTGGTGGGCTGGGGCGCGGTCTGGGAACCCCTGAAAGCTCAGGGTCTATGGTCTCGGGAAGAATCTCTTCTCCCGATAAACATTCTGGAACTGAGAGCGATATTCAATGCTCTCAAAGCTTGGCCTCAACTAGCAAAGGCCAAATTCATAAGGTTTCAATCAGACAACATGACGACTGTTGCATATATCAATCATCAGGGGGGAACAAGGAGTTCCCTGGCGATGGAAGAAGTGACCAAAATAATTCAATGGGCGGAGGATCACTCCTGCCACTTGTCTGCAATCCACATCCCAGGAGTGGAAAATTGGGAAGCGGATTTTCTGAGTCGTCAGACATTCCATCCGGGGGAGTGGGAACTCCATCCGGAAATCTTTGCCCAAATAACTCAATTATGGGGCATTCCAGACATGGATCTGATGGCGTCTCGTCAGAACTTCAAGGTTCCTTGCTACGGGTCCAGATCCAGGGATCCCAAGGCGACTCTAGTAGATGCACTAGTAGCACCTTGGACCTTCAACCTAGCTTATGTATTCCCACCGTTTCCTCTCATTCCCAGGCTGGTAGCCAGGATCAATCAGGAGAGGGCTTCGGTGATCTTGATAGCTCCTGCGTGGCCACGCAGGACTTGGTATGCAGACCTGGTGAATATGTCATCGGCTCCACCATGGAAGCTACCTTTGAGACAGGACCTTCTTGTTCAAGGTCCATTCGAACATCCGAATCTGGTTTCCCTCCAACTGACGGCTTGGAGATTGAACGCTTGATTTTATCAAAGCGTGGGTTTTCAGATTCTGTAATAGATACTCTGATTCAGGCTAGAAAGCCTGTAACTAGAAAAATTTACCATAAAATATGGAAAAAATATATCTGTTGGTGTGAATCTAAAGGATTCCCATGGAACAAGATAAAAATTCCTAAGATTCTATCCTTTCTACAAGAAGGTTTGGAGAAAGGATTATCTGCAAGTTCTCTGAAGGGACAGATCTCTGCTTTATCTGTTTTACTTCACAAAAGGCTGGCAGCTGTGCCAGATGTTCAAGCATTTGTTCAGGCTCTGATTAGAATCAAGCCTGTTTACAGACCTTTGACTCCTCCCTGGAGTCTAAATCTAGTTCTTTCAGTTCTTCAAGGGGTTCCGTTTGAACCCTTACATTCCGTAGATATTAAGTTATTATCTTGGAAGGTTTTGTTTTTGGTTGCAATTTCTTCTGCTAGAAGAGTTTCAGAGTTATCTGCTCTGCAGTGTTCTCCGCCCTATCTGGTGTTCCATGCAGATAAGGTGGTTTTGCGTACTAAGCCTGGTTTTCTTCCGAAAGTTGTTTCCAACAAAAATATTAACCAGGAGATAGTTGTACCTTCTTTGTGTCCGAATCCAGTTTCAAAGAAGGAACGTTTGTTACACAATTTGGACGTAGTCCGTGCTCTAAAATTCTATTTAGAGGCTACTAAAGATTTCAGACAAACATCTTCCTTGTTTGTTGTTTATTCTGGTAAAAGGAGAGGTCAAAAAGCGACTTCTACCTCTCTTTCCTTTCGGCTTAAAAGCATTATCCGATTGGCTTATGAGACTGCCGGACGGCAGCCTCCTGAAAGAATCACAGCTCACTCCACTAGGGCTGTGGCTTCCACATGGGCCTTCAAGAACGAGGCTTCTGTTGACCAGATATGTAAGGCAGCGACTTGGTCTTCACTGCACACTTTTGCCAAATTTTACAAATTTGATACTTTTGCTTCTTCGGAGGCTATTTTTGGGAGAAAGGTTTTGCAAGCTGTGGTGCCTTCCGTTTAGGTGACCTGATTTGCTCCCTTCCTTCATCCGTGTCCTAAAGCTTTGGTATTGGTTCCCACAAGTAAGGATGACGCCGTGGACCGGACACACCTATGTTGGAGAAAACAGAATTTATGCTTACCTGATAAATTACTTTCTCCAACGGTGTGTCCGGTCCACGGCCCGCCCTGGTTTTTTTAATCAGGTCTGATGAATTATTTTCTCTAACTACAGTCACCACGGTATCATATGATTTCTCCTATATATATTTCCTCCTGTCCGTCGGTCGAATGACTGGGGTGGGCGGAGCCTAGGAGGGATCATGTGACCAGCTTTGCTGGGACTCTTTGCCATTTCCTGTTGGGGAAGAGAATATCCCACAAGTAAGGATGACGCCGTGGACCGGACACACCGTTGGAGAAAGTAATTTATCAGGTAAGCATAAATTCTGTTTTTTTGTTAAACTTCAGTCAGCTCTGCTCCTTGGCCTTTCCTTTCTCTTCCTAACTTCGGTCAAATGACTGGAGGGGGAGGGAAGGGAGGGGCTATATATGCAGCTCTGCTGTGGAGCTCTTTGCCACTTCCTGCTGACCAGGAGGCAATATCCCACAAGTAAGGATTAAATCCGTGGACTCGTCATATCGTAAAAGAAATAAATTTATCAGGTAAGCATAAATTTCCTTTTTTCCACCGTTACCACGCGTAGTGGCACACATCAAACAGGAGCGGGTCCCGGCCATTCTGATTGCTCCTTAGTGAGTGGTTGCGGAGGACATGGTTTGCGGATCTGGTGGGGATGTCATCCTCTCCACCGTGGAGGTTACTCTGCCGCAGGGATCTGCTGTCTTAGCCAAGAGAGGCTTTTCAGAAAGTGTGATTGATACTCGAATTCAGGCAAGGAAGCCAGTCACTCGTTGCATCTACCATAAGGTGGGGAGGACTTATTTGTCCTGGTGTTAGAAGCATGGATATCCTTGGCATGAGGTGAAGGTATCCAGGATTCTGTTCTTTCTCCAAGATGGTTTGGAGAAGGGTCTTGCCACTAGTTCCTTAAAGGGACATTTTTCGGCATTATCAGTTTTGTTGCATAGGAAACTCACTGAGCTCCCTGACATTCAATCTTTTGTTCAGGATCTGTCTAGAATCAGGCCTGTCTTAGACAGTCGGCTCCACCTTGGAGCTTAAACTTAGTCCTTAAGGTTTTGCAGAGGGTTTTCCGCTTGAACCTATGCATTCCATAGACATTTAGATTCAGTCCTGGAAGGTGGCTATTACATCGGCACGCAGAGTATCTGAACTAGCTGCCTTGTAATGTGATCCTCCTTATCTGTTCTTTCATGCGGATAAGCCTGTACTTTGCACTGTGCTGGGGTTTCTCCCCAAGGTGGTGTCTATCCATAACATCAATTAGGAAATAGTTGTTCCTGATTTGTGTCCTAACCCTTCTCACAGATATTTCTCACAGATCAGCGGCGCAGGAAGCTTGCTTCCACCTGTCTTGCCCTTCAGTCCTTCACAAGCCCGTTGTTGGCTCAATGTATGGAGGTGATAGATCGCATGGTGTTAGACATAGATGTTATCCCATTCACCAGGTTCCATCTCAGACCTCTTCAATTGTGCATGTTGAGACAGTGGAACGGCGATCATTCATATCTATCACAGCTGATATCCATAGTTGGTTGGACTTCAAACTCCCTCTATTGGTGGATTTGTCCGTAGCAACTGCCCATGGTGATATCCTTCTTGTGACCGTCCTGGAAGATTGTGACCACGGCCGCCAGTCTGAAAGGATGGGGAGCTGGTGCCAAGATGGCACAAGGAAAGTAGTCCAGGTAGGAGTCTCTCCTTCCGATCAACATCCTAGAACTGCGAGCAATTTACAATGCTCTGAAGGCATGGCCTCTCTGGGGTTGGTCAGTTTCATCAGATTCCAGACCGAAAACATTACCTCTGTGGCTTACATCAACCATCAGGGGGGTACGAGGAGCTTCCTCGCGATAAGAGAGGTGTCTCGGATTCTGTAGTGGGCAGAGTCTCACGACTGCTCGCTCTCAGCGATTCACATTCTAGGTGTGGACAACTTGGAAGCGGACTTTCTCAGCAGACAATCCATCTGGGGGAATGGTCTCTTCACTCCAAGGTGTTTGCGGAGATTTGTCACAGATGGGGGAGCGCCAGAGATAGATCTCATGTCGTCCAGGTTCAATTGCAAGCTACCTTGATACAGGTCGAGGTCCAGGGATTTCCAGGCAGAGCTGATAGATAATCAAAGCTTATGCACTCGAGCCAAATTGGTACTCACATTTAAAATAAACACCCCAATGTTCTAATGGAAGGAGACTGACATAATATGGTGTGTCAGTACACCCACTCCAGGATATCCCCGCCAGGTGTGTCTGTAATGGAGAGTCAAGACAACAAAGGAAACCACATGTGCAGATCAATCAAATAAATGGAACAATGGAGATAATTATGCCAAAAGGGTACTCACAATGTCCATTAGCACACCTATGTGCTGGTAGATGCAGACTGATCATTTTAGGTTTGGGCGTATCGGCTCACCCACTCCAGGTGTTGCCAACAATATGGTTCAAAAGCAAGATAAATACACAAACAGCCCAATATTGGGCAATGAGAGGTAAGGTAAAAACCATTATACTTGTGTTATATTAAAAAAACATTTTTATTAAAAAAACTGAAAACAAAAATTGAAATTTTAAAATGTATATATTATTGGGTTGATCTGCACATGTGGTTTCCTTTGTTATCTTGACTCTCCATTACAGACACACCTGGCGGGGATATCCTGGAGTGGGTGTACTGACACACCAAATTATGTCAGTCTGCTTCCTTTAGCACATTGGGGTGCTTATTTTAAATGTGAGTACCAATTTTGCTCGAGTGCATACGCTTTGGCTTTTTTGGTTTGTTGATTCTACACATGAGGCGCCCCTCTCTTCTATTTTACAGTTTATCCAGTATCTTCTGTGAAGAGGAGTGCAGCCATTATTCACACTGAGGACATATCTGATTTTTTTTTTTTTGCATTTTTTCACTATCACAGTGACTTTCAACATGGGACTTTGATATAATTGTATGTTAATAGGTACAAGTGCCATATATTGAATGAGCTGTGTATGTTGTTTTTTTTTTTGTATAGTGTATATATAGTATATGAGCCCTCTCTTACCTTTGATATTTCCAGAGCTGATAGATGCCTTAGTGGTTCCTTGGGGATTCAGCCTAGCTTACATTTCTTTTACAAGATATGACGAGTCCACAGATTTCATCCTTACTTGTGGGATATCGCCTCCTGGTCAGCAGGAAGTGGCAAAGAGCTCCACAGCAGAGCTACATATATAGCCCCTCCCTTCCCTCCCCCTCCAGTCATTCTCTTTGCCTGTGTTAGTGATAGGAAGAGCTAAAGAGAGGTGTTTAGTTTAGATTCTTCAATCAAGAGTTTTTTGTTTTTAAATGGTGCCAAAGTGTACTATTTTATTACAGAGCAGCTTTAAGTAGTCTTTTAGACTATGGGAACTGGTGGATTTTTGTCTCCACTGTGACGAGTCCACGGCCCACCCTGTTATTTTTCTAAAGACAGGTTTTTATTTTTTGTTAAACTTCAGTCATCTCTGCTCCTTGGCCTTTCCTTTCTCTTCCTAACTTCGGTCAAATGACTGGAGGGGGAGGGAAGGGAGGGTCTATATATGCAGCTCTGCTGTGGAGCTCTTTGCCACTTCCTGCTGACCAGGAGGCGATATCCCACAAGTAAGGATTAAATCCGTGGACTCGTCATATCGTAAAAGAAATAAATTTATCAGGTAAGCATAAATTTCCTTTTTTCCACCGTTACTACTTCTACCTCGCGTAGTGGCACGCATCAAACAGGAGCGGGTCCCGGCCATTCTGATTGCTCCTTAGTGAGTGGTTGCGGAGGACATGGTTTGCGGATCTGGTGGGGATGTCATCCTCTCCACCGTGGAGGTTACTCTGCCGCAGGGATCTGCTGTCTTAGCCAAGAGAGGCTTTTCAGAAAGTGTGATTGATACTCGAATTCAGGCAAGGAAGCCAGTCACTCGTCGCATCTACCATAAGGTGGGGAGGACTTATTTGTCCTGGTGTTAGAAGCATGGATATCCTTGGCATGAGGTGAAGGTATCCAGGATTCTGTTCTTTCTCCAAGATGGTTTGGAGAAGGGTCTTGCCACTAGTTCCTTAAAGGGACATTTTTCGGCATTATCAGTTTTGTTGCATAGGAAACTCACTGAGCTCCCTGACATTCAATCTTTTGTTCAGGATCTGTCTAGAATCAGGCCTGTCTTAGACAGTCGGCTCCACCTTGGAGCTTAAACTTAGTCCTTAAGGTTTTGCAGAGGGTTTTCCGCTTGAACCTATGCATTCCATAGACATTTAGATTCAGTCCTGGAAGGTGGCTATTGCATCGGCACGCAGAGTATCTGAACTAGCTGCCTTGTAATGTGATCCTCCTTATCTGTTCTTTCATGCGGATAAGCCTGTACTTTGCACTGTGCTGGGGTTTCTCCCCAAGGTGGTGTCTATCCATAACATCAATTAGGAAATAGTTGTTCCTGATTTGTGTCCTAACCCTTCTTCTTCAAAGGAGAGGTTACTTCATAACCTGGATGTGGTTTGTGCCTTGAAGTTCTATCTTCAGGCTACAAAGGATTTCAGACAGTCTACATCTCTTTTTGTGGTGTTTTCTGGGAAGCGCAAGGGGCTACTTCTTTGTCTTTTTGGTTGAGGAGCTTGATTCGCTTGGCTTATGAGACAGCGGGACATAAGCCTCCCCAGAGGATGATGGCTCATTCAACTAGAGCTGTGGCCTCATCTTGGTCCTCTCTACAGTCTACTGTTCGGCCATAAGTGGCTCAATGTATGGAGGTAATTGGTCTGATGGTCACTTCTATGGACATCATTCCCTTTGCTCGATTCCATTTGAGAGCTCTGCAATTATGCATGCTCAGACAATGGAGCGGTGACCATTCAGATCTGTTTTAGAGTATAGATCTAGACCAGATGACAAGATAATCTCTTCCATGGTGGCTTTGTCAGGACCATCTGTCTCAGGGCACATGCTTCAAGAGACCTTTCTGGGTGATTGTGACCACGGACGCCAACCTGCTAGGCTGGGGAGCAGCCTGGGATTTGTTAAAAGGTGCAAGGGCTATGTATTCGGGAGGAGTCTGATCTCCCCATAAACTTCTTGGATTTGAGAGCGATTACAATGCTCTAATGACTTGGCCTCAGTTGTCCTTAGTAAGGTCTATCAGGTTCCATTCGTTCAATTTCACCTCAGTGGCTTACATCAACCACCAGGGAGGAACTTGCAGTTTCTTAGCCATGAAGGAGGTGGTTTGAATTGCTCAGTGGGCAGAAGCTCACAATGGCTGTCTATCTGCCATCCACATTCCAGGAGTGGACAACTGGGAAGCGGACATCCTGAGCAGACAGACTTTTCATCCAAGTGAGTGGGCTCTCCATCTGGAGGTGTTCTCCAGGTTAACCCTCATATGGGGGGTGCTGGAATTGGATCTGATGACGTCTCGGCAGAATGTCAAGCTTTCAAGGTTCGGTTTAAGATCAAGAGATCTGCAGGTTGACCTGATAGTTGCTATTGCGGTTCCTTGTTTTTTTAGTCTAGCATACCTGTTTTCTCTGTTTGCTCTCCTACAAGTATTTGCTCCTATCAAATGGTAATTCTAATAGCTTCTGCGTGACCTCGCAGGACATGGTATGCAGACCTACTGAAGGTGTCATCTCTTCCACCTTGGAGGTTTCTTCTGAGGAAGGCCCTTCTAACTCAGGGTCCATTCCTTCATCTTAATCTCGTTTCTCTGAAGCTGACTGCTTTGAGATTGAACGCTTAGTTCTGTCTAAGCGTGGTTTTTCTGAGTCGGTCATTGAGACCATGATTCAGGCTTGTAAGCCTATTTCTAGTAAGATTTACCATAAGGTATGGCGTAAATACCTTTATTGGAGTAGGGTTCGGATTCCTAGGATTTTGTATTTTCTCCAGGAAGGTATGGAGAAGGGATTGGCAGTCAGTACTCTGAAAGGTCAGAGTTCTGCATTATCTATTTTGTTATATTAACGTCTGGGGGATGTGCCAGATGTTCAATCTTTTTGTCAGGCTCTGGTCAGAATCAGGCCTGTGTTTAAGTCTATTGCTCATACTTGGAGCTATTACCTTGTTCTTACGTTTTGCAGCAGGCTCCGTTTGAGACTTTGCATACCATAGATATTAAGTTGGTATCTTGGAAGGTTTTGTTTCTTTTTGCTATCTCTTCTGCTCTGAGAGTTTCAGAACTCTTGGCTTTGCAGTGTGATTTTCCTTATCTTACCTTTTATGCTGATAAGGCAGGTTCTTCATTCAAAGTTTGGTTTTTCTTCCTAAAGTGGTTACAGTTAGAAATATTAATCTGGAAATTGTTGTTCTTTCCTTATGTCATAATACTTCTTCTCATAAGGAACGTTTGTTGCACAACTTGGTCATTGTGCATGCTATAATGTTCTACCTACAGGCGACTAATGGTTCGTGATATGAAGATTATGGTGTTTTTAATAAAAGATGAATTTATCTGCACAATCCTGTGAGTACATTCCTTTATGTGCATACTTGGAGTCTTGATGTATTGCACGATTGTGGTTCTTCTTTTTTGAGGTACTGTGGTCTAGAAAGCAATGAGAAGAAGTCGATTGATTTACAGCCCAGCAGATGGACTGTGCTGCCATACTATCTACTGTTTTTGTCTCTTTGTCAACATGGTTGCAGAATCAATTTGCTAAACAATTTTTTAGTTCCTCAGAAAAATACTTTTCTGGGGTTCTGGATAGATTTAGTCTCCATGAGGCTTTCTGTAACAGATCAAAGAAGGTTGAAGTTGATTTCAGCCTGTCAAAATCTTCAGTCACTTAATTTTCCCATTGTTGCTCTTTGTATGTAGGTTCTTGGTCTTATGATTGCAGCATTGGATGCTATTCCATTTGCTTATTTTCATATGAGACCACTTCAGCTTTGTATGCTACGACAGTGGTGCAGGGATCATACTCCGTTATCGCTGAAGATTTTTCTAGATTTCAAAGCAAGACAGTCTCTGTTTTGGTGGCTGGAACACCAACCTATTTTGCAGGGGGCATTTTTTTCCAACTTGCTTTGTAATCACTACAAATGCAAGTCTATCGGTATGGGGAGCTGTTTCTGACAGTGCAGGAAGTTTGGGCTCCTTGGTAAGCAAGGTTGCCTATAAATATTTTAGAACTTTGTGCAATTTCCAGAGCTCTTCAAGCATGGCCCTTCTCCGGCTTCAGACAGACAATGTCACAGCAGTGGCTTATATCAACCATCAAGGGGGAAACTTGCAGTCCCTTAGCTGTGAGGGAAGTTTTTTGAATTATCTCTTGGGCAGAGGTCAATTGCTTTTTAATTTCAGCAATTCAGACATCAGGAGTATTCAATTGGAAAATAAATATTCTCAGTCACCAGGTGTCTCCCGGAGGTAAGTCAAATGGCTTCTAGGTTGAACAACAAACTTCCCAGGTACTTTGCAAGAGCAGAGGATCCTCAGGCGGAGTTTGTAGATGCTCTGGTACCTCCGTGGTCCTTTCAGCTTGCCTATGTGTTTCCACCTCTGGTACTGCTTCCAAGAGTAGTTTCCAGGATCAGGCAATATAATTAATCAGTGATTCTAATTGTTCCAGCCTCGTCTCCCAGAGTCTGGTATGCGGATCAGGTTCAGATGTCAAGTTGCCCTCCTTGGCCTATTCCTCTAAGGCCAGATATTTGCCAAGGTACATTTTTCCATCAGGATCTGAAATCTCTATACTTGATGGCTTGGAGATTGAACGGTTAGTTCTTAGGCATAAGGGTTTCTCAGATTCTGTGATTCAGACCCTGATCAAGGACAGGGAAGCCAGTTACAAGGAAAATGTATTATACAGTTTAAAAACCTTTTTTATTTCTTTGTGTCTTGATCATGTTTTTTCCTGGCATTCTTTCAGGATTCCTAGAATTTTGCAATTTTAGAAAGATGGTTTGGATATAGTTTTATCCGCCAGTTCTTTGAACGGTCAGATTTCTGCTCTTTCTGTTTTGATTTACAAAAGGATTGCTAATCTTCCTGATATTCATAGTTTTATTAATGGATCATATTAAGCCTATTATTAAACCAATTTCTCCACCTTGAAACCTGAATCTGGTGTTAAAAGTTCTGCAGGCTTCTCTATTTGAGCCTATGCATAAGGTGGACATTAAGTTTCTTTCCTTTAAAGTATTGTTTCTTTTGGATAATTCCTCTGCTAGAAGACTTTCTGCTCTTTCTTGTGATTCTCTTTATCTGATTTTTTATCAGGATAATGCAATTTTAAGAACTAATTTTGATTTTCTTCATAAGGTTTTATCCTCGTAGAATCATAGGCCTAGATTTGGAGTTTGGCGTTAGCCGTGAAAACCAGCGTTAGAGGCTCCTAACGCTGGTTTTAGGCTACCGCCGGTATTTGGAGTCAGTGATTAAAGGGTCTAACGCTCACTTTTCAGCCGCGACTTTTCCATACCGCAGATCCCCTTACGTCAATTGCGTATCCTATCTTTTCAATTACATAAACTAACTAAAGTACAAAAAATAAAAAAGAACTAAGTTACAAAAAATAAAAAAATATTTACAAACATTAGAAAAATATTACAACAATTTTAAACTAATTACACCTACTCTAAGCCCCCTAATAAAATAACAAAGACCCCCAAAATAAAAAAATGCCCTACCCTATTCTAAATTAATAAATTTAAAAGCTCTTTTACCTTACCAGCCCTGAACAGGGCCCTTTGCGGGGCATGCCCCAAGAAAATCAGCTCTTTTGCCTGTAGAAAAAAACATACAATACCCCCCCCCAACATTACAACCCACCACCCACATACCCCTAATCTAACCCAAACCCACCTTAAATAAACCTAACACTAAGCCCCTGAAGATCTTCCTACCTTGTCTTCACCTCACCGGGTATCACCGATCGGTCCTGGCTCCGATATCTTCATCCAACCCAAGCGGGGGCTAGACATCCACTGAAGAAGTCCAGAAGAGGGTCCAAAGTCTTCCTCCTATCCGGCAAGAAGAGGACATCCGGACCGGCAAACATCTTCATCCAAGCGGCATCTTCGATCTTCTTCCATCTGGTGCGGAGCGGGTCCATGTTGAAGCAGCCGACGCGGATCCATCCTCTTCTTCCGGCGTCTCCCGACGAATGACGGTTCCTTTAAGAGACGTCATCCAAGATGGCGTCCCTCGAATTCCGATTGGCTGATAGGATTCTATCAGCCAATCGGAATTAAGGTAGGAATATTCTGATTGGCTGATGGAATCAGCCAATCAGAATCAAGTTCAATCCGATTGGCTGATCCAATCAGCCAATCAGATTGAGCTCGCATTCTATTGGCTGATCGGAACAGCCAATAGAATGCGAGCTCAATCTGATTGGCTGATTGGATCAGCCAATCGGATTGAACTTGATTCTGATTGGCTGATTCCATCAGCCAATCAGAATATTCCTACCTTAATTCCGATTGGCTGATAGAATCCTATCAGCCAATCGGAATTCGAGGGACGCCATCTTGGATGACGTCCCTTAAAGGAACCGTCATTCGTCGGGAGACGCCGGAAGAAGAGGATGGATCCGCGTCGGCTGCTTCAACATGGACCCGCTCCGCACCAGATGGAAGAAGATCGAAGATGCCGCTTGGATGAAGATGTTTGCCGGTCTGGATGTCCTCTTCTTGCCGGATAGGAGGAAGACTTTGGACCCTCTTCTGGACTTCTTCAGTGGATGTCTAGCCCCCGCTTGGGTTGGATGAAGATATCGGAGCCAGGACCGATCGGTGATACCCGGTGAGGTGAAGACAAGGTAGGAAGATCTTCAGGGGCTTAGTGTTAGGTTTATTTAAGGGGGGTTTGGGTTAGATTAGGGGTATGTGGGTGGTGGGTTGTAATGTTGGGGGGGGGGGGGTATTGTATGTTTTTTTTTACAGGCAAAAGAGCTGATTTTCTTGGGGCATGCCCCGCAAAGGGCCCTGTTCAGGGCTGGTAAGGTAAAAGAGCTTTTAAATTTATTAATTTAGAATAGGGTAGGGCATTTTTTTATTTTGGGGGTCTTTGTTATTTTATTAGGGGGCTTAGAGTAGGTGTAATTAGTTTAAAATTGTTGTAATATTTTTCTTATGTTTGTAAATATTTTTTTATTTTTTGTAACTTAGTTCTTTTTTATTTTTTGTACTTTAGTTAGTTTATGTAATTGTAGTTATTTGTAGAAATTGTATTTAATTTATTTATTGATAGTGTAGTGTTAGGTTTTATTGTAGGTAATTGTAGGTATTTTATTTAATTAATTTATTGATAGGGTAGTGTTAGGTTTAATTATAACTTAGGTTAGGACTTATTTTACAGGTAATTTTGTTATTATTTTAACTAGGCAACTATTAAATAGTTCTTAACTATTTAATAGCTATTGTACCTAGTTAAAATAATTACCAAGTTGCCTGTAAAATAAATATTAATCCTAAAATAGCTACAATGTAATTATTATTTATATTGTAGCTATATTAGGATTTATTTTACAGGTAAGTATTTAGCTTTAAATAGGAATAATTTATTTAATAAGAGTTAATTAATTTCGTTAGATTAAAATTATATTTAATTTAGGGGGGTGTTAGTGTTAGGGTTAGACTTAGCTTTAGGGGTTAATACATTTATTAGAATAGCGGTGAGCTCCGGTTGTCAGATTAGGGGTTAATAATTGAAGTTAGGTGTCGGCGATGTTAGGGAGGGCAGATTAGGGGTTAATACTATTTATGATAGGGTTAGTGAGGCGGATTAGGGGTTAATAACTTTATTATAGTAGCGCTCAGGTCCGCTTGGCAGATTAGGGGTTAATAAGTGTAGGCAGGTGTCGGCGACGTTGAGGGGGGCAGATTAGGGGTTAATAAATATAATATAGGGGTCGGCGGTGTTAGGGGCAGCAGATTAGGGGTACATAAGGATAACGTAGGTGGCGGCACTTTGCGGTCGGCAGATTAGGGGTTAATTATTGTAAGTAGCTGGCGGCGACGTTGTGGGGGGCAGGTTAGGGGTTAATAAATATAATATAGGGGTCGGCGGTGTTAGGGGCAGCAGATTAGGGGTACATAGGGATAATGTAAGTTGCGGCGGTTTACGGAGCGGCAGATTAGGGGTTAATAATAATATGCAGGGGTCAGCGATTGCGGGGGCGGCAGATTAGGGGTTAATAAGTGTAAGTTTAGGGGTGTTTAGACTCGGGGTACATGTTAGAGTGTTAGGTGCAGACGTAGGAAGTGTTTGCCCATAGGAAACAATGGGGCTGCGTTAGGAGCTGAACGCGGCTTTTTTGCAGGTGTTAGGTTTTTTTTCAGCTCAAACAGCCCCATTGTTTCCTATGGGAGAATCGTGCACAAGCACGTTTTTGAGGCTGGCCGCGTCCGTAAGCAACTCTGGTATCGAGAGTTGCATTTGCGGTAAAAATGCTCTACGCTCCTTTTTTGGAGCCTAACGCAGCATTTTTTGGGACTCTCGATACCAGAGTTAATTTTATGGTGCGGCCAGAAAAAAGCCTGCGTAGCGTTAACAGCCCATCTACCGCCAAACTCCAAATCTAGGCCTAAGTAGGGAAATCTTAGTGTCCTAATCCTAAGAATTATTCTGAGAGGCTTCATCACAATTTTGATGTGGTTAGAGCTTTGAAGTATTATGTTGATGTTACTAAAGATTTTAGACAAACTTCGAGTTTGTTCACTTTTTGGGATCTAAGCGAGGTCAGAAAGCGTAAGCTGTATCTTTTGGCTTTTTAATTAAAGGTTTTGATTTGAGAATCTTATTCAAATGTGGGTCAGACTTCTCCTAGTCTGATCACTGATCATTCTACTAGATCATTTGCTACTTCTTAGGCTTTAAAAATAATAATCTTCTGTTGACCAAATGTGCAAGGCTGCTACTTGGTCTTCTTTACATGCTTTCACAAAATTTTACCATTTTTATTTTTTCTCTAATTCTGAGGGAGCTTTTGGTAGAAAGGTCTTTCAGGTTTTTGCTTCTATGTAATTTTGCCTGTTGGTTGTTTTTAAGTACATGAAAACAAAATTAAAAATATATATGTTTTCTTTTTAGCGTTGTGAATTTAGTTTCCTTATGGAAAAAAAGATGTTTCTTATCCCACCCTATCTTTTTATTATTTGTTGACACTCCACAGCTTTGATATTGGTTCCCAGGATAATGGATGGTGGATACATACCACCTTTATGAAAGAAAATATATTTTATGCTTTCCTTGATAAATGAAATTTGTTCATGGTGGTAAGAGTCCACGAGACCCCACCTTGTTCTTGGTGTTGTTTTTTTATGTTATGGTTATCTTTTTTTCACAACTCCTATAATTTTTGCTCTATATTTCTTTTCCTAGCTTTTTTGCTTGGCTATACATTAAACTAACTGTCGTAGAGGTGGGAGAGGTTATATAGAGCTTTTGGGGTTTGGAAATCTTTTCCTCCTCCTAGTGGCAAGGAATGTAATTCACAGGAATAAGGGGCAGTGGACTCTTAACACCATGAAATAAATTAATTTATCAGGTAAGCATAAATGATGTTTTTGCAGGTTTGAATTTGTTTTCCGCTTCAACATGCATTGTACAGTATATGTCTTGAAACTATGGAGAGGTATTTATTTTTATTTGTATGGATGTGTTTAATATCTGTTCATGAGTTTGTTTGACAAATTAGGGAGCATTTGTGCCCACATTTAACAATATTACAAGTCGCACGGCGAATCAGTTGCTAAAACTCCACGTGCATTATGTCTTTTTTCGTATTTGGGGTTGCGCAGCTATTACAAGTTGCAAAATAACTTATTTTAAGCCATGTAATCCAAACAGCCAAATTGTGTGAAAACACTAAGGGCAAAATTACATGTCGGCATCCTTATTTTTCCGTGCACTATGGTCTTTTCGCAATCAATTTCCATTGCACAGGTGTTACAAGTCTTGAAAAATTGTGATTGCATATTCGCCTTTTATGCAACAATCCTTTCCTTGCTCGAAGACCTGTAGTTAATGGTTTTGCGCAACATAAAGTTTCACAAAACATTTAAAAAATACATTACAAAGTACAGTTACACTAATAAAAATAGTTTAAAAAAATATTGCACACAAGTTATAAGGGATCAAATATATGCGATCTTGAGTGTTAGGAAAATAAAACTGACACAGGGATTTTACATTGAGACACATACATATACATTTATATGTATAGAGATATGTTTAACTAAGGAGATAATGAAACAATTTCACATTACAATCTTATGCACATTAAACAATATCTCAGAGGGATTTTCAGAGATATTCACATATAGATCTCAAGATATCTAGACATCTATATATTCATAGACATATCTCGCTATAAATAGATATATCAGTCCAAAAATTATCACATATATATTATTTATAAATAAATAGAACCTATTCCGTTACGAAAACATTTTCACAATATGAAATATTCATATTTTCATGTACACTTTTCGAGGAGAATACGTTATGGCCTTTGTCTTCTTCATTGACTTCTATGCGGAATACGTGAACGCTCACACAATTTGGCTGTTTCGATTACGCGGCTTTAAGCATGGGCAAAATAAGTTATTTGTAATTGCTGCGCAACCCCAATTGTGAAAAAGCCATTTTTGCAACTGATTTGCCGCATGACTTGTAATCTTGCCCATTATATGCAATCACATGTTGAGCAAATAGAGGCTGCTTCTTGGGTGGTAACTAGCCATAGAACAAGCTATTGTGCTATTGTTCGTTCCCAGGTTGAACGCTTCTATCTTTTTATTTATGCAAATTATGACACTTAGGGAAGTCTCCCTAAGTGTGATGCGGAAATCCAGACGTGGACCCGTTGCTCAGTGTGCCTAGAGGGATATGGCTGCACCTCACTGATGAGGCCCACTATAGGCCGAAACGTATGTCTGGGGTTTTAACTGTTTCTCTCATTCAGAGAGGGATTACCTGGTATTTCGGGGCTGGACTGTACTGTGAAGTCAGGATCAGACTGATATGCTACAGGAAAGTTCTTCTCTGTGAAAGGCACATGTTGAGCAAAAAAAGGCTGCTTCTTGGGTGGTAACTAGCCATAGAACAAGCTATTATGCTATTGTTCGTTCCCAGGTTGAATGCGTCTCTCTTTTTATATATGCAATCACCTTGTTTTCAATATTACATATGTTCTGGTGTATGTTCAAATTAAAGGGACATTAAAGTTAAAATTAAACTTTCATGGTTCAGATAGAGGGGCATATTTATCAAGCTCAGTACGGAGAGACTGCTGCTCCATACCCTGTCCGCCTGCTCTGAGGCAGCGGACAGAAATTGACAGAAAAAAACATGATCGAATACGATTGGGTTGATTGACACCCTCTGCTAGTGGCCGATTGGCCGCAAATCCGCAGGGGGCGGTATTGCACCTCAGTTCACCAGAACTGCTGGTGCAATGATAAATGCCCACAGCTTATGCTGTCGGCATTTATCAATGTGCAGCAGACATGATCCGCAATATTGGATCATGTCCGTTCACACAATAATAAATATGCCCCAGAGTGTACAATTTTAAACAACTTTACAGTTTACTTCTATTTTCAAATATGCTTTGTCATCTTGGTATAATTTGTTGAAGAAGGCTTATAACAGCCCAGGAGTGTGCACATGTCTTTAGTACTGTATAGCAGTGTGTTATAACATTGTTTGTAGCCGTGTTATTCATTTTCGCAAACACTGCACCATAGAGTACTAAAGACACGTGCAAGCTCCTGAGATCTTATGAGCCTTCCTAGATTTACTCTTCAACAAAATATCCTAAAAGAACAAAGCAAATGTAATAATGGAAGTAGTTTGAAATCTCATGATCTATCTGAAGCATGAAAGTTAAATATTTACTTTTCTGTCCCTTTAAAATGCATGCATTGCTAGATGTGCAGTTAGTGCATGTTCTTGTTTTTTCTATAAATATGTGTAATATTTTTCTATTTTTGCACAAGCAGTAATGTATGTTTTGTGTCACAAATTTAACACAGACAACCACTGTAACAGTTTGATAATATAAAACAAAAGGTACATTTATAGCTGTTTTGAGGGAGATTAGCTAGACATAATAGGTATCATCCTTTTGAGACATGTAGAACTGTTCATAAGATGGTGTCAATTTTTGAATATGAGTGTCCTAGACTGTCTTATTGAACAGCCCAAACTGACTGGTAGGTGGAAGATGTAAACATACAATCTGAGGGCCAAAAGACCTAACGGCTGATTTTGTAAAGCCATATAATGATGGGTGGGTCACTCTTTTTGCCAGTTGTATTTTCCTCTTAGGCTCAGTTGCTGAGAGACGGCACTTGATAGTTGCTTTGGGAAGGAGAATCCCACCAGAAGAAAGTTGGGAACCCACCCAAACCCCACTTTCAGTGATGCTTTAATCAGAGCCTTTGCAGTTCACTGATGTCATGGAGGCCAGTAGTAAGGGCTATGTGCAGGATGAGCTCTGCCTTTCCGTCCAGACATGGCTTGTATCAAGTGGCATGATGTGAGTCTGCTTTGAGACAACGCCCTGTGGGCCACTCTTGTGTCTTCAGTTCACTTCTACCAAAAGAAGTTTGTTGTGATATGTATCATCACTCTAGTGTGTATTTTTTCTATTTGTAATTCTGTAACACTTACCCTGTGTGAGTGTTGAACCCTGCCAAATAATAGCAAACCTTTGGCCAAGGGCTTTTAGGTCTACATGCTTATTTATTTATTTATTTATTTATTTACTTAGCTAAGAGTTTAGGTGGTTGTCCTGTAAGAATAAATTAAAAACAGGCTTTTGAGAGAACAATAAAGAGGGAGGAAATGAGAAAACTGTAAGAAGTGTGGAGAGATATATTTAAGTAATACACAGGGAGGAAAATACTGAGGGAAAAAGCAGATGTAATGTGTCTTTTCTCAAGAGCACTGGAAAGTGTGAGACACAAGACTCGGTAAGCACAGGGTAAATTGCACATAGAGATGTATTTCAAAGTATAATCTTTGAACTGTCACTATAGTGAGACCAATGCAATACAAAATGTGTTCATATAAATGTCTATATAATGAAAAAGGTCTGTGAGTAATACATTAAAGTAATAGCTTTTCAATGAAGGTGGTAGAAATACATTTAAACAACTGATGAATAAATATACTTAAAGACTTTTAATTGGTAAGTAAGCTTGTTTGACCCATTGATCCTTGTTTGTCATTATAAATCAAAGCTTTATTTTATTAAGTTGTACTGCAGTTTTTCCTTCTTAATATAAGGAGAGTCCACGGCTTCATTCCTTACTGTTGGGAAATACTGAATCTTGCCACCAGGAGGAGGCAAAAACACCCCAGCCCAAGGCTTACATACCTCTCCCACGTCCCCTATGCCCCATTCATTATTTGCCTTTTGGCACAGGAGGATGGCAGAGAAGTATCAGAAGATTTTGGAGTTGTTCCTCAGGAGGTGTATTTGCCCTTCCATATGGGACTGAATTTTTAAGTAGTCTTGTCAGCCTCTCAGTGAGAGCATTGACGAAAGAGTCTGGAGATGCAGGGAGAGTCTTCCTGCAAACCCATCCAGACTGCCTGCTAACAGCTCCTTAAAGTGAATGCAAATTTTAATGCTTAAAGTGCCCGGTTTTTAAAAATTTGATTAAAAACAGGGGCACTTTAATTCATCAAAATTTACATTTCACTTGTGTTGTGAAAATACCTTTTAAACTTGACAGCCACTCCAGCTTCCCCCGGGTGGTCGCAAAGCCATTTCTGACATCAGAAATGATGGATCAATCATCCTCCAAACACGGCTTCCCCCCGGGGGAATCAGTGTCTGATTCAAAGCCGTGATTGGAGGAAGCCGGATTCCTCATTTTAGACCCAGGAAGAGGCTTTGCGACGGGCGGAGGAAGCTGGAGCGGCTGTCAAGTTTAAAAGCAAAGTATTTTTTCACAACACAAGTGAAATGTACATTTTGATGAATTAAAGTGCCCCTGTTTTTAATCAAATTTTTAAAAACTGGGCACTTTAGCATCAAAATTTACATTCACTTTAAGCAACCAGTGTTGACGAGTTTCACTGTCTGCTTTTTCTTCACTCAAGTCCATGTCAGGAGCGATGCTACAAGACTGTCACACTTGAGAGGCTGTGTTTCTGTTCCACAGCACGGATTCTGCTAAGATCGTTTAAATTTTTACTTATGTTGACAGTGCTAAAGACAGGGTCACAGTGTGGCTCCTTTTACCTTAATAGAATCCTGGGTTATTATCTTCTCAGGGAGGTTATTGAACAGTGGGGATTAATCAAATCTGATTTTCTCTTGTAAGGTGTATCCAGTCCACGGATCATCCATTACTTGTGGGATATTCTCCTTCCCAACAGGAAGTTGCAAGAGGATCACCCACAGCAGAGCTGCTATATAGCTCCTCCCCTAACTGCCATATCCAGTCATTCTCTTGCAAGCTCTCAACAAAGCTGGATGTAGTAAGAGGAAAGTGGTGTAATATAGTTAGTTTTTTTCTTCAATCAAAAGTTTATTGTTTTTAAATGGTACAGGAGTTGTACTATTTTATCTCAGGCAGCATTTAGAAGAAGAATCTGCCTGCATTTTTCTATGATCTTAGCAGAAGTAACTAAGATCCACTGCTGTTCTCACATATGTCTGAGGAGTGAGGTAACTTCAGAGGGAGAATGGTTATCCTACATAACCTTGCAGGTTATCCTACAATAAGGTATGTGCAGTTTAAGTTTTTCTAGGGATGGAATTTGCTAGAAAAAAGCTGCTGATACCGGATTAATGTAAGTTAAGCCTAAATACAGTGATTTAATAGCGACTAGTATCAGGCTTTCTATCAGAGGTATATACTCTGATTAATGTGCAATATAAAACGTTTGCTGGCATGTTTAATCGTTTTTATATATGCTTTGGTGATAAAACTTATTGGGGCCTAGTTTTTTCCACATGGCTGGCTTGATTTTTGTCTAGAAACAGTTTCCTGAGGCTTTCTACTGTTGTAATATGAGTGGGAGGGGCCTATTTTAGCGCTTTTTAGCGCAGTTAAAATTACAGACAGAGACATTCAGCTTCCCTCAGAAGTCCCCTGCATGCTTTAGGACATCTCTGAAGGACTCAAAAGGCTTCAAAAGTCATATATTGAGGAAGGTAAAGCCACAGTGAAGCTGTGGCAGTTGTTCTGACTGTTTAAAAAACGTTTTTTTCAATTTGTTAATCCGTTTTTTTGTATTAAGGGGTTTATCATCCATTTGCAAGTGGGTGCAATGCTCTGCTAACTTGTTACATACACTGTATAAAATTTGTTAGTTTAACTGCCTTTTTTCACTGTTATTTCAAATTTTAGCAAAATTTGTTTCCCTTAAAGGCACAGTAACGTTTTTTATATTGCTTGTTTAACTTGATGTAAAGTGTTTTCCAAGCTTGCTAGTCTCATTGCTAGTCTGTATAAACATGTCTGACATAGAGGAAACTCCTTGTTCATTATGTTTAAAAGCCATGGTGCAACCCCATATGAGAATGTTTACTAAATGTATTGATTTCACTTTAAACAATAAAGATCAGCTTTTATCTTTAAAAAATTTATCACCAGAGGATTCTGGCGAGGGGGAAGTTATGCCGACTAACTCTCCCCACGTGTCAGACCCTTTGACTCCCGCTCAAGGGACTCACGCTAAAATGGCGCCAAGTACATCAAAGACGCCCATAGCGATTACTTTGCAGGACATGGCGGCAATCATGGATAATACCCTGTCAGCGGTATTAGCCAGACTGCCGGAATTCAGAGGAAAGCGCGATAGCTCTGGGGTTAGACGTAGTACAGAGCGCGCAGATGCCTTAAGGCCCATGTCTGATACTGCGTCACAATATGCAGAAGCTGAGGAAGGAGAGCTTCAGTCTGTGGGTGACATTTCTGATTCGGGGAAACCTGATTCAGATATTTCTACTTTTAAATTTAAGCTTGAGAACCTCCGTGTATTGCTTGGGGAGGTGTTAGCTGCTCTGAATGACTTTGACACAATTGCAGTACCAGAGAAATTGTGTAGACTGGATAAATACTATGCAGTGCCGGTGTGTACTGATGTTTTTCCAATACCTAAAAGGTTTACAGAAATCATTAATGAGTGGGATAGACCCGGTGTGCCGTTTCCCCCCCCTCCTATTTTTAGAAAAATGTTTCCAATAGACGCCACCACACAGGACTTATGGCAGACGGTCCCTAAGGTGGAGGGAGCAGTTTCTACAGTTGTGCTTTTTCAGATCCAATGGATAAAAAATTAGAAGGTTACCTTAAGAAAATGTTTATTCAACAAGGTTTTATCCTGCAGCCCCTTGCATGCATTGCGCCTGTCACTGCTGCTGCAGCGTTCTGGTTTGAGTCTCTGGAAGAGGCCTTTCAGACAGCTACTCCATTGACTGAAATACTTGACAAGCTTAGAACACTTAAGCTAGCTAATTATTTTGTTTCTGACGCCATTGTTCATTTGACTAAACTAACGGCTAAGAATTCTGGATTCGCCATCCAGGCACATAGGGCGCTATGGCTTAAATCTTGGTCAACTGACGTCACTTCAAAGTCTAAATTACTTGACCTTCCCTTCAAGGGGCAGACCCTATTCGGGCCTGGTTTGAAGGAAATTATTGCTGACATTACTGGAGGTAAGGGTCATATCCTTCCTCAAGACAGGGCCAAATCAAAGGCCAAACAGTCTAATTTTCGTGCCTTTCGAAACTTCAAGGCAGGTGCAGCATCAACTTCCTCTGCTACAAGACAAGAGGGAACTTTTGCTCAATCCAAGCCGGGCTGGAAACCTAACCAGTCCTGGAACAAAGGCAAGCAGGCCAGAAAGCCTGCTGCTGCCTCTAAGACAGCATGAAGGAACGGCCCCCTATCCGGTAACGGATCTAGTAGGGGGCAGACTTTCTCTCTTCGCCCAGGCGTGGGCAAGAGATGTTCAGGATCCCTAGGCGTTGGAGATCATATCTCAGGGATATCTTCTGGACTTCAAAGCTTCCCCTCCTCAAGGGAGATTTCACCTTTCGAGATTATCTGTAAACCAGATAAAGAAAGAGGCATTCTTACGCTGTGTGCAAGACCTCCTAGTTATGGGAGTGATCTGTCCAGTTCCACAGTCGGAACAGGGACAGGGTTTTTATTCAAATCTGTTTGTGGTTCCCAAAAAAGAGGGAACCTTCAGACCCATTTTGAATCTAAAGATCTTAAACAAATTCCTCAGAGTTCCATCGTTCAAAATGGAAACTATTCGGACCATCCTACCTATGATCCAGGAGGGTCAGTACATGACCACAGTGGATTTGAAGGATGCTTACCTTCACATACCGATTCACAAAGATCATCATCGGTTCCTAAGGTTTGCCTTTCTGGACAGGCATTACCAATTTGTGGCTCTTCCCTTCGGGTTAGCTACAGCTCCAAGAATCTTTACAAAGGTTCTGGGATCGCTTCTGGCGGTCCTAAGACTGCGAGGTATATCAGTGGCCCCTTATCTGGACGACATCCTAATACAGGCGTCAAGCTTTCAGATTGCCAAGTCACATACGGACATAGTTCTGGCATTTCTCAGGTCACATGGGTGGAAGGTGAACGAGGAAAAGAGTTCTCTATCCCCACTCACAAGAGTCTCCTTCCTAGGGACTCTGATAGATTCTGTAAAAATAAAGATTTACCTGACAGAATCCAGGTTATCAAAGCTTCTAAAATCTTGCCGTGTTCTCAGTGTATGGAAGTAATCGGCTTGATGGTAGCGGCGATGGACATAGTGCCATTTGCGCGCCTACATCTCAGACCGCTGCAACTATGCATGCTCAGTCAGTGGAATGGGGATTACAGAGATTTGTCCCCTCTGCTAAATCTAGATCAAGAGACCAGAGATTCTCTTCTCTGGTGGCTATCTCGGGTCCATCTGTCCAAAGGTATGACCTTTCGCAGGCCAGATTGGACAATTGTAACAACAGATGCTAGCCTTCTAGGTTGGGGTGCAGTCTGGAATTCCCTGAAGGCTCAGGGATCGTGGACTCAGGAGGAGAAACTCCTCCCAATAAATATTCTGGAGTTAAGAGCAATATTCAATGCTCTTCTAGCTTGGCCTCAGTTAGCAACCCTGAGGTTCATCAGATTTCAGTCGGACAACATCACGACTGTGGCTTACATCAACCATCAAGGGGGAACCAGGAGTTCCCTAGCGATGTTAGAAGTCTCCAAGATAATTCGCTGGGCAGAGACTCACTCTTGCCACCTATCAGCAATCCATATCCCAGGTGTAGAGAACTGGGAGGCTGATTTTCTAAGTCGTCAGACTTTTCATCCGGGGGAGTGGGAACTCCATCCGGAGGTGTTTGCTCAATTGGTTCATCGTTGGGGCAAACCAGAACTGGATCTCATGGCGTCTCGCCAGAATGCCAAGCTTCCTTGTTACGGATCCAGGTCCAGGGACCCAGAAGCGGCACTGATAGATGCTCTAGCAGCGCCTTGGTTCTTCAACCTGGCTTATGTGTTTCCACCGTTTCCTCTGCTCCCTCGACTGATTGCCAAAATCAAACAGGAGCATCAGTGATCTTGATAGCGCCTGCGTGGCCACGCAGGACCTGGTATGCAGACCTAGTGGACATGTCATCCTTTCCACCATGGACCCTGCCTCTGAGACAAGACCTTCTACTACAAGGCCCTTTCAATCATCCGAATCTAATTTCTCTGAGACTGACTGCATGGAGATTGAACGCTTGATTTTATCAAAGCGTGGCTTCTCCGAGTCAGTCATTGATACCCTTATACAGGCACGAAAGCCTGTCACCAGGAAAATCTACCATAAGATATGGCGTAAATACCTTTATTGGTGTGAATCCAAGAATTACTCATGGAGTAAGGTTAGGATTCCTAGGATATTGTCCTTTCTCCAAGAGGGTTTGGAAAAAGGATTATCAGCTAGTTCTTTAAAGGGACAGATTTCTGCTCTGTCTATTCTTTTGCACAAGCGTCTGGCAGAAGTTCCAGACGTTCAATCTTTTTGTCAGGCTTTGGTTAGAATTAAGCCTGTGTTTAAACCTGTTGCTCCCCCATGGAGCTTAAACTTGGTTCTTAAAGTTCTTCAAGGGGTTCCGTTTGAACCCCTTCATTCCATTGATATCAAACTTTTATCTTGGAAAGTTCTTTTTTTGATGGCTATTTCCTCGGCTCGGAGAGTCTCTGAGTTATCTGCCTTACAATGTGATTCTCCTTATCTGATTTTCCATTCAGATAAAGTAGTTCTGCGTATAAAACCTGGGTTTTTACCTAAGGTAGTTTCTAACAAGAATATCAATCAAGGGATTGTTGTTCCATCATTGTGTCCTAATCCTTCTTCAAAGAAGGAACGCCTTTTACATAATCTGGACGTGGTCCGTGTTTTAAAGTTTTACTTACAAGCTACTAAAGATTTTCGCCAAACATCTACACTGTTTGTTGTTTACTCTGGACAAAGGAGAGGTCAAAAAGCTTCGGCAACCTCTCTTTCTTTTTGGCTTCGGAGCGTAATACGCTTAGCCTATGAGACTGCTGGACAGCAGCCCCCTGAAAGGATTACAGCTCATTCTACTAGAGTTGTGGCTTCCACCTGGGCCTTTAAAAATGAGGCTTCTGTTGAACAGATTTGCAAGGCGGCGACTTGGTCTTCGCTTCATACCTTTTCAAAATTTTACAAATTTGATACTTTTGCTTCTTCGGAGGCTATTTTTGGGAGAAAGGTTCTACAGGCAGTGGTTCCTTCCATTTAAGCCTGCCTTGTCCCTCCCTTCATCCGTGTACTTTAGCTTTGGTATTGGTATCCCACAAGTAATGGATGATCCGTGGACTGGATACACCTTACAAGAGAAAACATAATTTATGCTTACCTGATAAATTTATTTCTCTTGTGGTGTATCCAGTCCACGGCCCGCCCTGTCTTTTTAAGGCAGGTCTAAATTTTAATTTAAACTACAGTCACCACTGCACCCTATGGTTTCTCCTTTCTCGGCTTGTTTCGGTCGAATGAATGGATATGGCAGTTAGGGGAGGAGCTATATAGCAGCTCTGCTGTGGGTGATCCTCTTGCAGCTTCCTGTTGGGAAAGAGAATATCCCACAAGTAATGGATGATCCGTGGACTGGATACACCACAAGAGAAATAAATTTATCAGGTAAGCATAAATTATGTTTTTTGGGGGGGCTCATAGACTGTTGTTATGCGGTAACGGAACATACAGGTTTTTACTTTTACTTTGAATGCTGCACAGCTTGTAGCTTGGTGCGCTTTTTCTCATAGCAGGGATGGTCCTACCTTGAGCGCCACGTGATTGAGTGTGGTCACACTTTTGTTTTCTCTTTCCTGACCGAGCGAGCTGTCTGAGAAGATGCTTGTTTCTCTGTTTGCCTGGGTCTAGGAGGTGGTGAGTGCTTCAGTCATTGGGAGTATAAAGGTGCCGTTTTGTGAGAAATAAAAAGATAATTTATTCTGTGTCCTATTGTTGTTAGCGCAAGCTATGGAGGGTTCTCATATGCTTGAGGGTACTCCCTCTATTCCTAATAGTAATACCTGTCTATATTGTGAGAAGGCCTCGGTGTGCCCGCCCTCTCAACTACAGCCATATGCAAAAGTTCAGGCACCCCAGACAATTTCCATTGTTTTCATTTATAAATAATTGGGTGTTTGGATCAGCAATTTCATTTTGATCTATCAAATAACAGAAGGACACAGTAATATTTCAGTAGTGAAATGAGGTTTATTGGATTAACAGAAAATGTGCATCAAAACTAAATTAGAAAGGTGCATAAATTTGGGCACCCCAACAGAAATATTGCATCAATATTTTAGTAGAGCCTCCTTGAGCAGAAATAACAGCCTCTATATGCTTCCAATAGCCTGTAATGAGTGTGTGGATTCTGGATAAAGGTATTTTCAACGATTCCTCCTTGCAAAACAACTCCAGTTCAGTTAGGTTTGATGGTTGCCGAGCATGGACAGCCTGCTTCAAATCACCCCACACATTTTTAATGATATTCAGGTCTGGGGACTGGGATGGTGGCTGGCCATTCCAGAACATTGTACTTGTTCCTCTGCATAAATGCCAGCGTAGATTTTGAGCAGTGTTTTGGGTCGTTGTCTTGTTGAAATATCCAGCACCGGCGTAACTTCTACTTTTTGACTGATTCCTCAACATTATTCTCAAGTATCCTGCTGATATTGAGTGGAATCCATGCGACCCTCCGCTTTAACAGGATTCCCAGTACCGGCACTGGCCACACAGCCCCACAGCATGATGGAACATCCATCAAATTTTACTGTGGGTAGCACACTCTGTTCTTTTGCCGCCATGCATAACGTCCCCTTGTTATGACCAAATAACTCAATCTTTGTTTCATCAGTCCACAGCAACTTCTTCCAAAATTAAGCTGGCTTGACCAAATGTGACCATACCTCAAGCGATTCTGTTTGTGGTGTGTGTGCAGAAAAGGCTTCTTCCGCATCACTCTCCCATACAGCTTCTCCTTGTGCAAAGTGCACTGAATTGTTGAACGATGTACAGTGACACCATCTGCAGCAAGATGATGTTGTGGGTCTTTGGAAGTGGTCTGTGGGCGGTTTTTGACCATTCTCACCATCCTTTGCCTTTGCCTCTCGAATATTTTACTTGGCCTGCCACTTCTTGCCTTAACAAGAATTGTGCGTGTGGTCTTCCATTTCCTCACTATGTTCCTCACAGTGGACACTGACAGCTTAAATCTCTGCAATAGCTTTTTGTAGCCTTCCCCTAAACCATAATGTTGAGCAATCTTTGTTTTCAGGTCATTTGAGAGTTGTTTTGAGGCCTCCATGTTGCCACTCTTCAGAGAAGAGTCAAAGAGAACAACAACTTGCAATTGACCACCTTAAATACCTTTTTTCATGATTGGATGCACCTGTCTATGAAGTTCAAGGCTTAATGGGCTCACCCAACCAATTGTGTGTTCCAATTAATCAGTGCTAGGTAGTTATAGGTATTCAAATCAACAAAATGACCAGGGTGCCCAAATGTATGCACCTGTCTAATTTTGTTTTGATGCATATTGCACATTTTCTGTTAATCCAATAAACCTCATTTTACTACTGAAATATTACTGTGTCCTTCAGTTATTTGATAGATCAAAATGAAATTGCTGATCCAAACACCCAATTATTTATAAATGAAAATCATGGAAATTGTCAGGAGTGCCTAAACTTTTGCATACAACTGTATGTTCCATATTCATCAAGAAGGTTATTATGTCTAAGGAGGTTAACCCCTTTAGTATTACTGAGCTATCCACCTCTGAAGACTCGCCGTCCTGTGAGATGCATACCCATCAGTCATCTCCATTGTCACATGCAGCTTCCCGTAGCACGCCTGATCCTCCATCTGGAGGGAGCCTTTTACCATCAGACTTTATCTCACAGTTAAAAACGGCGGTGTCTGAGGCTCTTAGTGCTTTACCTCGCCCTGCCAAGAGCAAGAGAAAGGTTAAACATAGCTCTCCGGTCTGGGGGGCATCCAGTGATTTATTAGATTTGTCTGCCTTTTAAGTATCCCAGGATGGGTCACACTCTGAGTCTTCAGAGGGTGACATTTTTGGATCGGAGTCTGCTACCTCTAGGCCTCCGGCTGCGGAGGAGCCAGCCTTTAGATTTAAAATTGAACACTTATATTTTCTTCTAAAGGCGGTTCTGTAGAAATTAGAGGTTCAAGAGGCAAAGTTGCCTGATGAACCATTGATTCCTAAATTAGACAGAGTGTACAAGGACAGGGTAGCGCCTCTAACTTTACCTGTAAAAATGGTTAACATTATTAAGAATGAGTGGGATAGAATTGGATCTTCCTTTTCCCCTTCGTCTGCCTTTAAAAAATGATTCCCGGTCTCTCAGCTGGAGTTGTGGGGTTCCATGCCTAAGGTGGATGGCGCTAGCTACATGTTAGCTAAGCGTACTACTATCCCACTTGAGGATAGCTCGTTATTCAGAGAGCCGATGGATAAGAAGATGGAAACTTTTCTCAGGAAAATGTTTCAGCATGCAGGATATTTATTTCAACCGTCAGAGGCTGTTGCCTCGGTTGCTGGAGCTGCGGCCTACTGGTGCAACTCCTTAGCGGATTTGATCGAGGTGGAGGGTCCCCTTGATGTCATCCAGGAAATAATTAAAGCCTTGAGAATTGCTAATTCTTTTGTGATGAAAACATGCAGATTATTCGCCTGAATTCTAAAAGTCCTGAAGTCCTGGTCTGCGGACATGACTTCTAAGTCTAGACTACTTTCCCTCCCCTTTAAGGGAAATATTTTATTTGGTCCAGGCCTGGACTCCATTATGTCCACAGTTACAGGGGGCAAGGGTGCCTTCCTACCGCAGGCTAAAATTTTCGTTCCTTTCGTTCTGAAAAGTCCCAACGTCAGCAGTCCTCCTCCAAGAGCACTTGGAAGCCGGCTCAATCCTGGAATAAATCCAAGCAGAACAAGAAGCCCGCCGAGAACAAGTCAGCATGAAGAGGCGGCCCCCCGATCCAGAGCTGGATCGTATAGGGGGCAGACTGTCTCTGTTTTCAGACGCTTGGTTCAGGGACGTGTAGGATCCGTGGGTCCTGGAGGTCATAGCTCAGGGATACAAGATAGGTTTCAAATCTCAACCACTCAAGGGCAGATTTCTCCTCTCAAGCCTGTCTTCAAAACCAGAAAAGAGGGAAGCCTTTCTGGGGTGCTTGCTGGATCTTTCCTCCTTAGGGGTCATTGTCCCGGTTCCTATCGCAGAAAGAGGTTTGGGATACTATTCAAACCTATTTGTGGTCTCAAAAAGGAGGGAACTTTCTGCCTGATTCTGGACCTAAAGTGCTTAAACAAGTTTCGAAAATGTCCCCTCGTTGAAGATAGAGACAATAAGGTCCATCCTTCCTCTAGTTCAGGAAGGACAGTTCATGACCACTATAGATCTGAAGGATGCCTACCTTCACATTCCAATCCACAGGGACCACTTCCAGTTTCTAAGGTTTGCATTCCTGGATCAGCACTTCCAGTTCATTGCACTTCCGTTTGGTCTAGCTACTGCTCCAATAATATTTACAAAGGTTCTAGGAGCTCTCCTGGCCGTTTCCAGAACCCAAGGTAAAGCAGAAGCTCCCTACTTGGATGAAATTGTGGTTCAAGCACCATCCTTCCGTCTGGCGGAGGACCATTTGGCTTCTCTTCTCTCCCTTCTTTGATCACATGGATAGAAGATAAACTTAGAAAAAAGTTCTCTTATTCCAAGCCCTAGGGTAGAATTCCTGGGTACTATAATAGTCTCAATATCCATGAAAATATTTATAACCGACCAGAGACGTTGCAAGCTAGCTTCGGTATGTCTTGCCCTCCGGACGTCCTTAAGGCCATCTGTGGCTCAGTGTATTGAGCTGATTGGTCTCATGGTGTCCAGCATGGACATAATTCCCTTTGCAAGGTTCTGTCTAAGACCATTACAGCTGTGCATGCTGAGACAAAGGAATGGTGATCATTCAGATTTGTCTCAACAGATTTCCCTAGACAGCCGGTCGAGAAAATCCCTCTCTTGGTGGCTCTGTCCAGATCATCTGTCCTGAGAGATATCCTTTCTAAGACCATACTGGGAGATTGTGACTACGGACGTGAGTCTATCAGGATGGGGAGCTGTTTGAGGAAGGCACAGAGCCTGTGGTCTCAGGAGGAATGCTCACTCCCAATCAGCATCCTGGAACTTCAAGCAATCTACAATGCTCTGAAGGCTTGGCCTTTTCTGGGTTCGTCCCGGTTTATCAGATTCCAATCAGACAATATAACCTCAGTGGCTTACATCAACCATCAGGGGGGAACGAGAAGCTCCCTAGCAATGAGGGAAGTATCTTGGATTCTGGAGTGGGCGGAGGCCCACAGCTGTTCGCTGTCAGCGATCCACATGGACAACTGGGAAGCAGATTTTCTCAGCAGACAATCCTTTCATCCCGGGAATGGTCTCTCCATCCCAAAGTGTTTGCGGAGATATGCAACATGTGGGGGACGCCGGAGATAGATCTCATGGCATTTCGTCTCAATACCAAGCTACCCAGATATGGGTCGAGGTACAGCAATCCTCATGCGGAGCTAATAAAGGCATTAGCGGTGCCTTGGAGATTCAGTTTAATCTATCTTTTCCCGCCATTACCACTCCTTCCTCGGGTAGTGACCCGCTTCAAGCAGGAGCAGGCGTCAGTAATACTGATTGTTCCATCGTGGCCACAAAGGACGTGGTTCACAGATCTAGTGAGGATGTCAACTTCTCCTCCATGGAAGATACCTTGCCGCAAGGATCTTCTGGAACAGAGTCCTTTTGTTCATCAAAATCTAAATTCTCTTAGGCTGACTGCATAGAGTTTGAACGCTTAGTCCTTGCCAATTGAGTTTTCTGAGAGAGTTATTGATACTCTCATTCAAGCTTGTAAGCCGGTTACTCGTTGCATCTATCATAAGGTGTGGAGAACCTACTTATTCTCGTGTGAAGAGCGTGGATTTCCTTGTCATAAGGTGCCAGAATTCTATTGTTTCTCCAGGATGGACTGGCGAAGAGTCTTTCGGCCAGTTCCCTGAGGGTACAGATTTTGGCCTTGTCTGTTTTACTGCACAAGAGGCTCTTTGAGCTTCCTGATGTTCAGTCTTTTCTTAAGGCTCTGTTTAGGATCAGACCTGTGTTCAGATCTTCCCCTTGGAGTCTGAATCTGGTTCTTAAAGTTTTGCAACAGGCTCCGTTTGAACCTATGCATGAAATTGACATTAAGTTGTTGTCTTTGAAGGTTCTTTTTCAACTGGCTATTGCTTCTGCGCGCAGAGTATCTGAAATTGCCGCCTTGCAATGTGAGCCTCCTTATCTGGTGTTCCATTCGGATAAGGCTGTTCTACGTACTAAGTTAGGGTTTCTCCCTAAAGTCGTGGCAGATCGCAACATCAATCAAGAGATTGTGGTCCCTCCTTTGTGTCCTAATCCTTCTTCTTCGAAGGAACGTTTACTTCATAATTTGGACGTGGTTCGTGCCTTGAAGTTTTATCTTCAGTCTACTAAGGATTTTATAAAAACTTCTTCCTTGTTTGTGGCATTTTCTGGGAAGCCTAAGGGTCAGAAGGTCTCTTCGACTAACTTATCTTTTTGGTTGAGGAGTCTTATCCGCTTAGCTTATGAGACAGCGGGCTATAGACCTCCTCAGAGAATTACGGCTCATTCTACTAGAGCAGTGGCTTCCCCATGGGCCTTTAAGAATGAGGCCTCTATGGATCAGATTTGTAAGGCGGCTACCTGGTTCTCCTTACACACTTTTTTCTAAATTTTACAAGTTTGATGTTTTTGCTTCAGCTTAATCAGCCTTCGGGAGAAAGGTTTTGCAGGCTGTGGGGCCCTCAGATTAGGGTCTGCCTCTATTTTTGTCCCTCCTGGTATCATTCAGTATCCTCTAGAGCTTGGGTATAAGTTTCCCAACAGTAAGGAATGAAGCTGTGGACTCTCCTTATATTAAGAAGTGAAACATAAATTATGCAAACCAGATTATTTCATTTCCTTTTGTATAAGGAGAGTCCACGGCCCCCGCCTATATTTCTACGTAATGGGCAGCCCCCGACATTTATATTTCTCTTCTGGCACCTTTTATAGCAAAAACAACAGTTGTCCACTCCAACAGCTCCAAACAATCTGCGGTTATTAGAAGCAAAAAGTCACTCACCCGAATATCCTTGCCCTGTGTGCGGGACTCCACTTCCGCGGTTGCAGAGTTATCACAGCTCCTTCCCTGGGCGCCACTCTGCCAGTCCCTCCGACACTCCTTGTACTGCAAGTAAAACTTGTAATCTAGCCCATAGTGTTTCTAGGGGTTAGAGCTTATGTAAAACGGGCTCAAAGAGACATACTATTTACTTCCTGGTCATTAAAATCATCAGTTTTGTTCAAGTATAATTTGGGAATATCAGTATTGGCAAATAAAATTCTCAGAAATTATAGGTAACCAAATGTATGAATGTGTTTAGGGACAAAGAATCATAATCAAAGAAAGCTAATTAAAATAGTAAGAAAGGGAAATGGCATCAAGCATCACAGCTAGAAAGGAAATAGTGTCAACCATCACAAAAACAAATTATACTTACCAGATAATTTAATTTCCTTCTGTATAAGGAGAGTCCACAGCTTCATTCCTTACTGTTGGGAAATACTGAACTTGGTCACCAGGAGGAGGCAAAGACACCCCAATCAAAGGCTTAAATACCTCTCCCACTTCCCCTATCCCCCAGTAATTCTGCTGAGGGAACAAGGAACAGTAGGAAAAATATCAGGGTATAAAAGGTGCCAACAACAGCGAAAATGACCAGCAGACCTCAAAGCGTAAAGCGGTAAAAGTTCTTTATTGGAAGCGTTGATTAAAACAGCATAAAAAGCTTATATTCCCATATGACAAATGATAAGATAGGTCCTACGCGTTTCGGCAGTCCCTCTGCCTTATTCATGGACTTAAAATATAATGGTATCAAAGCTCCTTTTATACACCTGTGTCCTCAGGTGTAAATCACATGTCATGACTTAAAGGGATATTTACCTATTGAAACTTATAGTAACAACACAGTCAAATAATGCATATATACAAAGTGAGATGAGACATAGTTACGGTAACAGTGCAAGTAACATATTATTACATATGAACATAAGTTCTATATATTAATATTTAAACCATATTTAATCAATCTAAACATTAAATCGCATACCATACTGAGCTTTTATCCATGACCCACTGCCTGCGCAGTACATAAACAAGTGTAAACCTAAATATTAATGTAAACTGGAATAATAAATTGATATAGTTTACTTTCCCTATCTAACCCCTAGCATAGGAATGAGTTAATTCTCTATTCACTACTATCTAATCAATGCTCAAAGGAGGTGAGGGAGATTAAATATTATTTATTATTATAATTATTATGCAAATCAAGGCAGGAATGTGAGCAAACCATAGATGGTCCAAATTGTAAAAAGAAATATTGTGGCGCCTATATACTCAGAGGTATGAAAATGATTAGATCTCCAAGAGATTTATAGAAACATATATTCAATGTTTTATTAAGTGCAAAGTAGTACTGCAACATATATAATTGAGTGCTAAGTGATACTACAGCACATATGTTATAACACCTGGTGGGATATAATAGCAAAGAGTGACTAGGCATGTATACTATTGTGTGTCATAGCATAATCAACTAGTGATATTCAAAATTCTTAATTCCAATGCCCAAAATGAGCATTAGTGATGAGTATATTTGGTTTAATATGACATTATTTCAACGTTGATGGGTCCAAAAATTAATAACATCCCCATCAATGTTGAATCCAAACGGTCTTCTTGTCTTTAATTTAAAGATCCAAAAAGCTTCCCTGTATAATAATTTGGAAGCACGGTCTCCACCTCGGATACAAGGTTTTATTTGGTCAATTACTTGCCATTTAAAACCTGTCACAGCTTTATCATGGGCATATATGAAATGCCTAGCCAGGTCGGAACATTCTATTCCATTGTCAATATTTTTCAGGTGTTCCCTGATTCTGCTTCTGGCCTCACGGGTTGTGCACCCCACATACTGCTTATTACATAGGGTGCATTCCACCAAGTATACGACAAACTTAGTCCTACAGTTAGTGTAGGAGGTAAGGTCAAACACCCTCTGGGTGGTACATGACTGAAAGTTTCGTGTAACATTAGTAAAGCCGCATGATATGCAATTGCTGAAATAGCATTTATAATGACCTTTTACTTCCAGCCAGCTTCCTCTCCTGGCAGAGGGCTGTCGCAGCATGCTTGGGGACAATACATTTCCCAATGTGCATCCTCGTCTTGGTATGCAGTTGCAACCTTGTGACACATAGTCCTTAAGGCTATCTTCTGCTGTCAATATTGGCAAATGCTTGTTAACTATCCTGCAAATGTCCTCAAATTGGGCACTAAATGTAGTGATAAATGCTGGCTTCGAGGAGTCAAATCTTTTGTTCCTCTGAGTAGTCAAATTAGTGTCTGCCAGAAGGTTTTGCCTATCAATTCGGGTAACCTCCAAGAGAGCACGTTCTAGTGTCTTCCTCTTGTATCCCCTGTCCAAGAGATCGCCCATAAGAGCCTCACTTTCTCTCCTGAAGTCCAGGTCATCCGTACAATTCCTTTTTATGCGGATGAACTGGCCCTTCGCGACACCAAAACCAGTGTACCTTTGGTGATTGCTCCTACCATGCAATACTGCATTGGTAGCAATCGGTTTTCGGTATAGTGTTGTCTTAATACTATGCGTATCCAAGTCCGCTATCAATAGCAAGTCAAGATATGGTATACAGATAGGGTCACTTTCATAGGTGAATTTAAGATTGATGCTATTGGCATTCAAATAACTGATAAAGTCACCAATCCTATGATGGCCTCCCGTCCAAATGAACAGGAGGTCATCAATATACCTCTTGTACAACAGAATATCAGAATGGAAGGGATTAGTATCTCCAAAGACGTGGCACACCTCCCACCAACCCATAAATAGGTTGGCGTAGGCAGGGGCAAACTTGGCCCCCATCGCTGTGCCACGTCTTTGGAGATAAAAAGTGCCCCCAAACTGAAAGTAATTATGCGACAGTAAAAAGTCCAGAGTGGACAACAAGAATCTTTTCAAAGTTTCATCATAGTCGCTAAATTTGTCCAGCATATAGGACACGGCCTCCAACCCACAATCATGTGGGATTGCCGAATATAGGCTTACCACATCTACAGTTAGCCACTCAGTTTGATCATTCCATACCAATTGATCTACACAATTCAGGAGGTGCTTGGAGTCCCTAAGGTAAGAGGGTAAGTTGTAAACTATGGGCTGAAGCAAGGATTCCACCCAATTGGACATGTTCTCGAAAAGGGAACCTATGCCTGCCACAATCGGTCTCCCCTTCACCTCCTCAAGGAACTTATGCACCTTGGGGAGGTGATGGAAGATGGGTATAACTGGGTGTGGTACATATAGATAATCAGCCGTATCTTGGTCATAGATCCCCAGTTTGAGACCATCATCAATGATAGACTCCAAGCGCCTCCCAAACTCACTAGTCGGATTGCTGGTTAAAATTTGGTATACCTCTGGGTCACCAAGTTGTCTTTTTGCTTCATCTATATAAGCTGTTCTAGCCTGTACCACCACACTGCCCCCCTTGTCCGCTTGCTTCACCACTATGTCCTCTCTATTCCTGAGGCTGTCCAGAGCTGCTATTTGATTGACACTCAGATTGGGACGTGGATGATGGCTTTCAGAGGAAAATTTAATCAAATCCTCCTCAACCCTATGATGGTAGGCCTCAAGGAAGGGACCCCTGTCTTTAGTTGGATAGAAAATTGACTTGGGCTTGTACCCCCCATGTGTAGCTTTAGGAACTATGTCATCTGTTGAGGTCTCTAAGGCAAGCGCATGGATACTTAAATAATCACTTGCTTCCTTAAAATCTACTATGTCATAAACTCTAGGGAAATTATATTCACTAGGAAGAAAATCATCAGTCATGACATTACTCTCACTTTCTTTATTATTGTTCCAAAAAAACTTTTTTAGTGTGAAATTACGAATCAATCTATTCACATCTACTATTGTTTTGAAAAGATCAAATTTCGCCGTAGGTACAAACCCTAAGCCGAGACTTAAGACCTTAGTCTCATCATCAGTAAGTGGTATGTTAGAGATATTAATTACATTTAAATCGCATATTTGTTGCGTCCGCCCCGCCTGTGTCCTCCTGCACCTCTGCCTCTTTGTCCTCTTCCTACGCCTGCTCTTCCTCCCCCTTCTCCTAATCCCTGATCCTTGTGAAAAACCTGTTGTGTCTTATTAGTAATTGTTGGCTCAGCATTATATGACATAGGTCTTGGATCATTATCAGTAACTGTCAGGAACTCCTGTCTCCTCTGATCTTGTTGTGAACCTTCAATTTGATCTGGGAGACTTTTTGTTGTTGAAATTCCTAGTTACAACAGGGTCTTGGCGTATTATGCTATTGGATTTAGCTTTAACTACCTGCCCTACCTGTGTAGTAGGAGGTGTAAATTCTGAGGTGGAAGGCAAACATAATTGTGTGTCTGGTGTAGTAACCTTATGCTGATCTGAAAAAGAAACATGTTTGTCTATTTGTTGTATTGTACTCCTGCCCCTAGACCTTGACCTGGATCTAGACCTAGTCTGTGTAATAATACCACGTAGGTGCCATGTATAAACTCTGTTATGCAAATGATCATCATTATCTCTCAGGAATTTCTTGAGTTTAAAATTGTCTAGCTCAACTCTAAATTTATTAACAGACTCTTTCAGAAGTACATCCATATCTGCAAATTTTGCATGCATTGTATAGTCATTCATTCTAGTTTGCAACTCAGTAACCTCTTCCCGTATCTTAAGAAGGGCTGTTTCCTTATGTTCAATTATCAGCTCCATCAATCTTTTAGAACACTCTGTCAGGATGGCGTTCCATTTGCTTATAAACCCTGGGTCATCAACTTGAAAGGTGGGATATTTATTGAGACGTAGGCCCCTAGGAATAAGATCCATCATAAGATATTTTTCTAGGGCTCTTTTGTCCCACCACACCTTATACTCCCTGATGAGTGTTTTTTCCATCTGAAGAAAAATTTCACTGATCGACATTGTCTCTCTTTGATTAATAAATGTATCCTCAATGGTCAGTCTCTCTTTATCCATATTTATAAATGACTGTAAGGAAAATAGGTCACGTTTCTCCATCGTATATAAATTAATATCAATTGGTCGTGAAAAACTCCCTCAGTATAAATCCTATACTTAAATTAGTGATAATATACTGTAAGGAGAGACCAAAAAGTTCAAGCACTGTCCTGAAACGTCAATTGTCGATTGTCAAGCCGTGAGTGGAAAAGTTCAAATATTCAGCAAAAACAACAGTTGTCCACTCCAACAGCTCCAAACAATCTGCGGTTATTAGAAGCAAAAAGTCACTCACCCGAATATCCTTGCCCTGTGTGCGGGACTCCACTTCCGCGGTTGCAGAGTTATCACAGCTCCTTCCCTGGGCGCCACTCTGCCAGTCCCTCCGACACTCCTTGTACTGCAAGTAAAACTTCAAGCCGCGGGTGAGTGTACTTCCGGTGTTGTCAGCGGCATGAACGCCAGCCAATCCGATGCTTCTTTACCCGGACAAATCAGGGCAGCCTGTTAGTTGAAAAGCTCTCGCCAAGGTACGCTGGTATGTATATATATGTATATATATGTATATATATATATATATATATATATATGTGTGTGTGTATATATATATATATATATATATATATATATATATATATGTGTGTATATATATGTATATATATGTATATATATACAGGTGGCCCTCGGTTTACAACGGTTCAATTTACACCGTTTCAGAATAACAATCTTTTTTCCCAGTGATGTGACTGCTATTGAAAAGCATTGAGAAGCAGTGCATTTATTAAAATAGCCAGTAGATGGAGCTGTCCGCTTGTGTTGCAGCAAAGCCAAGCAAGCTGAAATTAATCAGTTTAACCAGACCTGAGCTATCAAGCAGATTTCAAAGGAACAAGATCTTCCTGTCTATAAATCAGTCCAGATTGGAATGCATAGAACTGTTTGCGGAAAAATGCAAGTGAAGTCTGTATTGTGCGATTATTTTATTAGGTTTATAATGCTGTTTAGCAAATGTTTTTGTTAATTTAACTTAGTTTAATTATATATTCTGTGTTGTGTGATTATTTCATTAGGTTTATAATGCTGTTTAGCATTTAAAGTCTTCATTTCAAAGCTTTAAAAATAATGTATTAGGTGTTACTTATGCCAATTTTGAGAGGGGCCTGGAACCATACTCTCTCACTTACCATTGACTTACATTATAAACTGGGTTTCAATTTACAATAGTTTCGATTTACAACCATTCCTTCTGGAACCTAACCCCGGCGTAAACTGAGGGCTACCTGTATATATATATACTGGCTACTTTATTAGGTACACCTTGCTATTGCTGGGTTGGACCCCCCTTTGCCCTCTGAACAGCCTTAATTATTCATGGCATAGATTCCACACGGTGTTGGACACATTCCTCAGAGATTTTGGTCCATATTGACATGATAACATCACACAGTTGCTGCAGATTTTTCGGCTGCACATCCATGATGCAAATCTGCCATTCCACCACATCCCAAAGGTGCTCAATTGGAGTACAGTGAACTTATTGTCATGTTCAAGAAACCACTTTGAGATGATTTGAGCTTTGTGACATGGTGCATTATCCTCCTGGAAGTAGCCATCAGAAGATGGTACACTGTAGTCATAAAGGGATCGAAATAGTCTGCAACAATACTCAGGTAGGCTGTGGCGTTTAAAAAATGCTCAATTGGTACTAATGGGCCCAATATGGTCCAAGAAAATATCTCCAACACCATTACACCACCACAACCATCCTGAACCGTTGATACAAGGCAGGAAGGATCCATGCTTTCATGTTGTTTTTGCCAAATTCTGACCCTACCATCTGAATGCCGTAGCTGAGATCGAGACTCATCAGCCCAGGCAACGTTTTTCCAATCTTCTATTGTCCAATTTTGGTGAGCCTGTACGAATTGTCGCCTCAGTTTCCTGTTTTTAGCTGACAGGAGTGGCCCCCGGTGTGGTCTTCTGCTGCTGTAGCCCATCTGCTTTAAGGTTCAACGTGTTGTGCGTTCAGAGATAATATTCTGCATACCTTGCTTGTAACGAGTGGTTATTTGAGTTACTGTTGCCTTTCTATCATCTCAAATCAGTCTGTCCATTCTCCCCTGACGACTGACATCAACAAGGCATTGTTATCCTCACAACTGCCGCTCACTGGATATTTTCTATTTTTTGTACCATTCTCTGTAAACCCTAGAGATAATTGTGCGTGAAAATCCCAGTAGATCATCAGTTTTTTAAATACTCAGACCACCCCGCCTGGCACCAACAACAATGCCGCGTTCAAAGTCACTTAAATCCACTTTCTTCCCTATTCTGATGCTCGGTTTGAACTTCAGCAAGTCGTCTTCACCACGTCTAGATGCCTAAATGCATTGAGTTGCTACTATGTGATTGGCTATTTAGCCATTTGTGTTACCAAGCAATTGAACAGGTGTACCTAATAAAGTGGCCAATGAGTGTGTGTGTGTGTGTGTATGTATATGTATATATATATATATATATATATATATATATATATACTTGTGTGTTTTACTGTGTATTTACTGTACGTATTCAATATTCCAATGTTCTTCACTTACTAGAAGTTATTTGTATTGTGAATACATATTTTTTTATCTTTGTATCTATCCCTAAACTTATATATCTATTGTTATAGGTGTGTGTATATATATATATATATATATATATATATATATATATATATATATATATATATATATATTTAATAATACAAAATTGAATGTAAAGAACATTGGAATGTAAAATATGCATAAATGGCTCCACGCCTTAGGTGTAAAACGGTGTCGGGTTAGCGCACATAAAGAATGAAATATCTTAAGGCATGTTATGGAAATATTAATAAATATTAATAATAATTAGAAATGATAGATACTTGAAAAAATTATAAATAATCCATAGGAGAACAGTATCTATAATAATAAAATGTTATATTTTAACAACGCATAATTCTAAATGTGCGGTAACACGACACCATGTTAGACCTTAAGAGCAAAGCACATTATGCATATTTTACATTCCATTGTTCTTCACATAGAGTGAATATATGAATTAATATATATATATATATATATATATATAAATATTTTATGGGAAGAACATTGGAATGTGAATTATTAATATCTCCTGTTGGGTAAGAGTACAAGCAACGTGTTTTTATTTTTCTTTCTGCGGTCTCCTTTGAGGTCTATGGGGAGAAAAAGTTAGCACAATTTTTTATATTGAAAGTCCTTTGGTTAGCGTTCATCTGTATTTCATTTCACCAAGACCTTTTTGTGTGTGCATTATGTTAACAAATAACATGACATATTCAGATATCGTTACTGTATGTGCACACAAGAAAATAAATAGTTTATGCTTACCGGAAAAAATATTTTTTTCTTATTGATGAGTCCATTGCTTGTGTGATATAAGTTCCCTACCCCATAAGAAGCAACAGACCCTTTTGCACTCTCCCAGAATCCCTAATTTAGTTGTATGCCTCCAGATTTGAGTGAGGTGAATTCTAAAGTGCTGATCTATATGTTGTTGATAGGTGATCTCTAAATGATCTGAGACCATTTTTCCTACAGTAAATCCTGGGAATGACATGCGTTCAACCAGGCAGTGAGAATATTCTCCCTGTGTGGAGATATAACAGTACTCCCAGGTGAAATGCAGATTTATCTACCAATCCCCTGGTCTACAGTGTGCTGCTCCTTGGCACTGTGTTTTGAAGCAGTCATTTGCAACTGAGCTGACCACAGTAGACAGTAGCCTTAACTCATCTTTTGACCTAATAAACTACTGGGAGTAAATCAATCCTATAAGGATATAAATAAATTATAAAGTAAAATATTGAAATTGATTCCATTGGTTGTAAGATCATGGTGTTAATTACTTAAGTAGAAGAAGTATCAAGTTAATACTAGTTATATTCAAAGTTATATTCAAAATAACGACCAATACAGTTAATAATCCCTTAATTGTGACATTGCTTGAATTGAAATGAAGGGTTGACTATAACATAGCTATTTTTATTTAGTAATTTTATTCCTAACACATGTTCGGCTAGATTACGAGTCTTGCTTTATGAGTAAGAAAAAGCAGCGTTAAAGGGACATTAAACACTTTGAGATGGTAATATAAATTGCTAAATTGTATATATATATATATAAAACAACTCTGCAATATACTTTCATTATTTATTTTGTCCTCTTTGCCTGTAATTCCATTCTGAAATTATAAGCTTTTCAGTTCCTGTTAGAAATGGAAGTGCAGAACACTGTTAAATCCTGCACAACCATTGGCTGCACACTCTAATGACCTATGTATAATTGTCCCTTATTGGCCACAGCAGAGAAGGTTACACAAGTTACAACATGGCAGCTCCCAGTGTTTTATAGACACTAAAACTTTACGCTTATTTTGTCACTTTTTGTCATGGACTAATCTTTTCTTTGAATGCATCATTCTATCTAGCATGTATTTAGTGTTTAATGTCCCTTTAAGGCTCATAACACTGCTTTTTTACTACTGCTGCTATTACGAGTTTTGTAGGTACAGCTGTCCCGCACACTTTTTTGGCCTTACCACAAATCAACTTACGCAATTTGCGTATAGTCTATTTTCAATGGGACTTCCATTGTGCCGGTATTACAAGCTTTTTTTTTAGGCCAAAAAAGTGAGCGGTACAGCCTATCCCGCAAGATTTGTAACACATTCTAAAGTCAGTAGTTATGAGTTTTACACTAAAAAACAGTAGCATAAAACTCATAACTAAAGTGCTACAAAGTACACTAACACTCATAAACTACCTATTAACTCCTAAACCGAGGCGCTCTCGCATCGCAAACACTAAAATAAAATTAACCCCTAATCTGCGCTCCCGACTTCGCCGACACTATAATAAACATATTAACCCCTAAACCACCACACTCCCACATCATAAACACTAGTTAAATACTATTAACCCCTAATCTGCTGTCCCTAACATCGCCGCCACCTACCTACATTTATTAACCCCTAGTCTGCCGCCCCCAACGTCGCCGCCACTATACTATATTTATTAACCCCTAAACCTGTCTAACCCTAAAAACCCTAACACCCCCTAACTTAAATATAATTAAAATAAATCTAAATAAAACCTACAATTAATAACTAAATAATTCCTATTTAAAACTAAATACTTACCTGTAAAATAAACCCTAAGCTAGCTACAATATAACTAATAGTTACATTGTATCTAGCATAGGGTTTATATTTATTTTAACTAGGTAGAATACTTACTAAATAGTTATTAACTATTTACTAACTACCTAGTTAAAATAAATACAAATTTACCTGTAAAATAAAACCTAACCTGTCTTACACTAACACCTAACACTACACTACAATTAAATAAATTACCTAAATTAAATAAATTAAATACATTTGCCTAAATTACAAAATCAAACTAACACTAAATTACACGAAATAAAAAACAAATTTCAAGATATTTAAACTAATACACCTAATCTAATAGCCCTATCAAAAAAAAGCCCCCCCAAAATTAAAAAAACCCTAGCCTAAACTAAACTACCAATAGCCCTTAAAAGGGCCTTTTGCGGGGCCCCAAAGAAATCAGCTCTTTAACCTGTTAAAAAAAATACAAACAACCCCCCCCCCAACAGTAAAACACACCACCCATATAACCAAACCCCCCAAATAAAACCCTAACTAAAAAAACCTAAGCTCCCTATTGCCCTGAAAAGGGCATTTGGATGGGCATTGCCCTTAAAAGGGCATTTAGCTCTATTGCAGCCCAAAGCCCTAACCTAAAAATAAAACCCACCCAATAAACCCTTAAAAAAAACTAACACTAACCCCTGAAGATCCACTTACAGTTTTGAAGATCCGACATCCATCCTCAACGAACCTGGGAGAAGTCCTCATCAAAGCGGCAAGAATTCCTCAACGAAGACGGAGAAGTCTTCATCCAAGCTAGGAGAAGTGGTCCTCCAGACGGGCAGAAGACTTCATCCAGACGGTATCTTCTATCTTCATCCATCCGGTGCGGAGCGGGTCCATCTTCAAGACATCTGACGCGGAGCATCCTTGTCACAGATACCAGACAGCCAAGTCTACCCCCAACCCCCCCCTACAACCTCACCCCTGTTGTTTCTCAGTGGTTTTGGGCTCCTCAGAGCAACCACAATCTCTGGAAGCTTTTGTTTGCTTGTTTTGTGAAGAGCTGGTGTACGACCAGGAAAACCCTCCTAGGCTGGCCGGGCTCCTGGATGCAATCAATCAATAGGATTGAGCTCACATTCTATTGGCTGATTGTACATCAGCCAATAGGATTTTTTCAACCTTAATACCGATTGGTAGCCAATTGGAATCTAAGGGGCGCCATCTTAGATGACGTCACTTAAAGGAACCTTCATTCGTCGGGTAGTCGTCGGAAGAGGAGGATGCTCCGCGTCGGATGTCTTGAAGATGGACCTGCTCCGCGCTGGATGGATGAAGATAGAAGATGCCGTCTGAATGAAGACTTCTGCCCGTCTGTAGGACCACTTCTCCCAGCTTGGATGAAAACTTCTCCCGGCTTCGTTGAGGACTTCTTGCCACTTTGATGAGGACTTCTCCCGACTTTGTTGAGGATGGATGTCGGATCTTCAAAACTGTAAGTGGATCTTCAGGGGTTAGTGTTAGGTTTTTTTAAGGGATTATTGGGTGTGTTTTATTTTTAGGTTAGGGCTTTGGCCTGCAATAGAACTAAATGCCCTTTTAAGGGCAATGCCCATCCAAATGCCCTTTTCAGTTCAATGGAGAGCTTAGGTTTTTTTTAGTTAGGGTTTTATTTGTGGGGTTTGGTTGTGTTGGTGGTGGGTTTTACTGTTGGGGTGTTGTTTGTATTTTTTTAACAGGTTAAAGAGCTGATTACTTTGGGGCAATGCCCCACAAAAGGCCCTTTTAAGGGTTATTGGTAGTTTAGTTTAGGATAGGTTTTTTTTTTATTTTGGGGGGGCTTTTTATTTTGATAGGGCTATTAGATTAGGTGTAATTAGTTTAAATATCTTGTCATTTGTTTTTTATTTTGTGTAAATTTTTTTTGTAATTTAGGTAATTGTATTTAATTTATTTAATTGTATTTAATTTAGGTAATTTATTTAATTGTAGTGTTAGGTGTTAGTGTAACTTAGGTTAGGTTTTATTTTACAGGTAAATGTGTATTTATTTTAGCTAGTTAGTAAATAGTTAATAACTATTTATTAACTCTTCTACCTAGTTAAAATAAATACCAACTTGCCCTTAAAATGAAAATAAAACCTAAGCAAGAAAATATCTCCAACACCATTACACCACCACAACCATCCTGAACCGTTGATACAAGGCAGGAAGGATCCATGCTTTCATGTTGTTTTTGCCAAATTCTGACCCTACCATCTGAATGCCGTAGCTGAGATCGAGACTCATCAGCCCAGGCAACATTTTTCCAATCTTCTATTGTCCAATTTTGGTGAGCCTGTACGAATTGTCGCCTCAGTTTCCTGTTTTTAGCTGACAGGAGTGGCCCCCGGTGTGGTCTTCTGCTGCTGTAGCCCATCTGCTTTAAGGTTCAACGTGTTGTGCGTTCAGAGATAATATTCTGCATACCTTGCTTGTAACGAGTGGTTATTTGAGTTACTGTTGCCTTTCTATCATCTCAAATCAGTCTGTCCATTCTCCCCTGACGACTGACATCAACAAGGCATTGTCGTCCTCACAACTGCCGCTCACTGGATATTTTCTATTTTTTGTACCATTCTCTGTAAACCCTAGAGATAATTGTGCGTGAAAATCCCAGTAGATCATCAGTTTTTTAAATACTCAGACCACCCCGCCTGGCACCAACAACAATGCCGCGTTCAAAGTCACTTAAATCCACTTTCTTCCCTATTCTGATGCTCGGTTTGAACTTCAGCAAGTCGTCTTCACCACGTCTAGATGCCTAAATGCATTGAGTTGCTACTATGTGATTGGCTATTTAGCCATTTGTGTTACCAAGCAATTGAACAGGTGTACCTAATAAAGTGGCCAATGAGTGTGTGTGTGTGTGTATGTATATGTGTATATATATATATATATATATATATATATATATATATATATATATATACTTGTGTGTTTTACTGTGTATTTACTGTACGTATTCAATATTCCAATGTTCTTCACTTACTAGAAGTTATTTGTATTGTGAATACATATTTTTTTATCTTTGTATCTATCCCTAAACTTATATATCTATTGTTATAGGTGTGTGTGTGTATATATATATATATATATATATATATATATATATTTAATAATACAAAATTGAATGTAAAGAACATTGGAATGTAAAATATGCATAACTAGCTCCACGCCTTAGGTGTAAAACGGTGTCGGGTTAGCGCACATAAAGAATGAAATATCTTAAGGCATGTTATGGAAATATTAATAAATATTAATAATAATTAGAAATGATAGATACTTGAAAAAATTATAAATAATCCATAGGAGAACAGTATCTATAATAATAAAATGTTATATTTTAACAACGCATAATTTTAAATGTGCGGTAACACGACACCATGTTAGACCTTAAGAGCAAAGCACATTATGCATATTTTACATTCCATTGTTCTTCACATAGAGTGAATATATGAATTAATATATATATATATATATATATATATATATATATATAAATATTTTATGGGAAGAACATTGGAATGTGAATTATTAATATCTCCTGTTGGGTAAGAGTACAAGCAACGTGTTTTTATTTTTCTTTCTGCGGTCTCCTTTGAAGTCTATGGGGAGAAAAAGTTAGCACAATTTTTTATATTGAAAGTCCTTTGGTTAGCGCTCATCTGTATTTCATTTCACCAAGACCTTTTTGTGTGTGCATTATGTTAACAAATAACATGACATATTCAGATATCGTTACTGTATGTGCACACAAGAAAATAGTTTATGCTTACCGGAAAAAATATTTTTTTCTTATTGATGAGTCCATTGCTTGTGTGATATAAGTTCCCTACCCCATAAGAAGCAACACACCCTTTTGCACTCTCCCAGAATCCCTAATTTAGTTGTATGCCTCCAGATTTGAGTGAGGTGAATTCTAAAGTGCTGATCTATATGTTGTTGATAGGTGATCTCTAAATGATCTGAGACCATTTTTCCTACAGTAACTCCTGGGAATGACATGCGTTCAACCAGGCAGTGAGAATATTCTCCCTGTGTGGAGATATAACAGTACTCCCAGGTGAAATGCAGATTTATCTACCAATCCCCTGGTCTACAGTGTGCTGCTCCTTGGCACTGTGTTTTGAAGCAGTCATTTGCAACTGAGCTGACCACAGTAGACAGTAGCCTTAACTCATCTTTTGACCTAATAAACTACTGGGAGTAAATCAACCCTATAAGGATATAAATAAATTATAAAGTAAAATATTGAAATTGATTCCATTGGTTGTAAGATCATGGTGTTAATTACTTAAGTAGAAGAAGTATCAAGTTAATACTAGTTATATTCAAAGTTATATTCAAAATAACGACCAATACAGTTAATAATCCCTTAATTGTGACATTGCTTGAATTGAAATGAAGGGTTGACTATAAAATAGCTATTTTTATTTAGTAATTTTATTCCTAACACATGTTCGGCTAGATTACGAGTCTTGCTTTATGAGTAAGAAAAAGCAGCGTTAAAGGGACATTAAACACTTTGAGATGGTAATATAAATTGCTAAATTGTATATATATATATATAAAACAACTCTGCAATATACTTTCATTATTTATTTTGTCCTCTTTGCCTGTAATTCCATTCTGAAATTATAAGCTTTTCAGTTCCTGTTAGAAATGGAAGTGCAGAACACTGTTAAATCCTGCACAACCATTGGCTGCACACTCTAATGACCTATGTATAATTGTCCCTTATTGGCCACAGCAGAGAAGGTTACACAAGTTACAACATGGCAGCTCCCAGTGTTTTATAGACACTAAAACTTTACTCTTATTTTGTCACTTTTTGTCATGGACTAATCTTTTCTTTGAATGCATCATTCTATCTAGCATGTATTTAGTGTTTAATGTCCCTTTAAGGCTCATAACGCTGCTTTTTTACTACTGCTGCTATTACGAGTTTTGTAGGTACAGCTGTCCCGCACACTTTTTTGGCCTTACCACAAATCAACTTACGCAATTTGCGTATAGTCTATTTTCAATGGGACTTCCATTGTGCCGGTATTACAAGCTTTTTTTTTAGGCCAAAAAAGTGAGCGGTACAGCCTATCCCGCAAGATTCGTAACACATTCTAAAGTCAGTAGTTATGAGTTTTACACTACAAAACAGTAGCATAAAACTCATAACTAAAGTGCTACAAAGTACACTAAAACTCATAAACTACCTATTAACTCCTAAACCGAGGCGCTCTCGCATCGCAAACACTAAAATAAAATTATTAACCCCTAATCTGCGCTCCCGACTTCGCCGACACTATAATAAACATATTAACCCCTAAACCACCACACTCGCACATCATAAACACTAGTTAAATACTATTAACCCCTAATCTGCTGTCCCTAACATCGCCGCCACCTACCTACATTTATTAACCCCTAGTCTGCCGCCCCCAACGTCGCCGCCACTATACTATATTTATTAACCCCTAAACCTGTCTAACCCTAAAAACCCTAACACCCCCTAACTTAAATATAATTAAAATAAATCTAAATAAAACCTACAATTAATAACTAAATAATTCCTATTTAAAACTAAATACTTACCTGTAAAATAAACCCTAAGCTAGCTACAATATAACTAATAGTTACATTGTATCTAGCATAGGGTTTATTTTTATTTTACAGGCAAGTTTGTATTTATTTTAACTAGGTAGAATACTTACTAAATAGTTATTAACTATTTACTAACTACCTAGTTAAAATAAATACAAATTTACCTGTAAAATAAAACCTAACCTGTCTTACACTAACACCTAACACTACACTACAATTAAATAAATTACCTAAATTAAATAAATTAAATACATTTGCCTAAATTACAAAATCAAACTAACACTAAATTACACGAAATAAAAAACAAATTTCAAGATATTTAAACTAATACACCTAATCTAATAGCCCTATCAAAAAAAAGCCCCCCCCAAAATTAAAAAAAACCCTAGCCTAAACTAAACTACCAATAGCCCTTAAAAGGGCCTTTTGCGGGGCCCCAAAGAAATCAGCTCTTTAACCTGTTAAAAAAAATACAAACAACCCCCCCCAACAGTAAAACACACCACCCATATAACCAAACCTCCCAAATAAAACCCTAACTAAAAAAAACTAAGCTCCCTATTGCCCTGAAAAGGGCATTTGGATGGGCATTGCCCTTAAAAGGGCATTTAGCTCTATTGCAGCCCAAAGCCCTAACCTAAAAATAAAACCCACCCAATAAACCCTTAAAAAAAAACTAACACTAACCCCTGAAGATCCACTTACAGTTTTGAAGATCCGACATCCATCCTCAACGAACCTGGGAGAAGTCCTCATCAAAGCGGCAAGAAGTCCTCAACGAAGACGGAGAAGTCTTCATCCAAGCTAGGAGAAGTGGTCCTCCAGACGGGCAGAAGACTTCATCCAGACGGTATCTTCTATCTTCATCCATCCGGTGCGGAGCGGGTCCATCTTCAAGACATCTGACGCGGAGCATCCTTGTCACAGATACCAGACAGCCAAGTCTACCCCCAACCCCCCCCCTACAACCTCACCCCTGTTGTTTCTCAGTGGTTTTGGGCTCCTCAGAGCAACCACAATCTCTGGAAGCTTTTGTTTGCTTGTTTTGTGAAGAGCTGGTGTACGACCAGGAAAACCCTCCTAGGCTGGCCGGGCTCCTGGATGCAATCAATCAATAGGATTGAGCTCACATTCTATTGGCTGATTGTACATCAGCCAATAGGATTTTTTCCAACCTTAATACCGATTGGTAGCCAATTGGAATCTAAGGGGCGCCATCTTAGATGACGTCACTTAAAGGAACCTTCATTCGTCGGGTAGTCGTCGGAAGATGAGGATGCTCCGCGTCGGATGTCTTGAAGATGGACCTGCTCCGCGCTGGATGGATGAAGATAGAAGATGCCGTCTGAATGAAGACTTCTGCCCGTCTGTAGGACCACTTCTCCCAGCTTGGATGAAAACTTCTCCCGGCTTCGTTGAGGACTTCTTGCCACTTTGATGAGGACTTCTCCCGACTTTGTTGAGGATGGATGTCGGATCTTCAAAACTGTAAGTGGATCTTCAGGGGTTAGTGTTAGGTTTTTTTAAAGGATTATTGGGTGTGTTTTATTTTTAGGTTAGGGCTTTGGCCTGCAATAGAACTAAATGCCCTTTTAAGGGCAATGCCCATCCAAATGCCCTTTTTAGTTCAATGGTGAGCTTAGGTTTTTTTTAGTTAGGGTTTTATTTGGGGGGTTTGGTTGTGTTGGTGGTGGGTTTTACTGTTGGGGTGTTGTTTGTATTTTTTTAACAGGTTAAAGAGCTGATTACTTTGGGGCAATGCCCCACAAAAGGCCCTTTTAAGGGTTATTGGTAGTTTAGTTTAGGCTAGGGTTTTTTTTTATTTTGGGGGGGCTTTTTATTTTGATAGGGCTATTAGATTAGGTGTAATTAGTTTAAATATCTTGTCATTTGTTTTTTATTTTGTGTAAATTTTTTTTGTAATTTAGGTAATTGTATTTAATTTATTTAATTGTATTTCATTTAGGTAATTTATTTAATTGTAGTGTTAGGTGTTAGTGTAACTTAGGTTAGGTTTTATTTTACAGGTAAATGTGTATTTATTTTAGCTAGTTAGTAAATAGTTAATAACTATTTATTAACTCTTCTACCTAGTTAAAATAAATACCAACTTGCCCTTAAAATGAAAATAAAACCTAAGCTAGATACAATGTAACTATTAGTTATATTGTAGCTAGCTTAGGGTTTATTTTACAGGCAAGTATTTATTTTTAAATAGGAATTATTTAGTTATTAATTGTAAGTTTTATTTAGATTTAATTTAATTATATTTAAGTTAGGGGGTGTTAAGGTTAGACTTAGATTTAGGGGTTAATATTGGGGGCGTCAGATTAGGATTTAATAAATGTAGATAGGTTGCGGTGATGTTAGGGGCGGCAGATTAGGGGTTAATACTATTTAACTAGTGTTTGCGATGCGGGAGTGTCAGCGGTTTAGGGGTTAATATGTTTATTATAGGGGCAGCACTGTCTGGAGCGGCAGATTAGGGGTTAAGAAGTATAATGTAGGTGTCGGCGATGTCGGGGGAGGCAGATTAGAGGTTAATAAGTGTAAGATTAGGGGTGTTTAGACTCGGGTTCATGTTAGGGTGTTAGGTGTAAACATAAAATGTGTTTCCCCATAGGAATCAATGGGGGTGCGTTACTGAGCTTTACGCTGCTTTTTTGCAGGTTTTAGGCTTTTTCTCAGCCGGGTCTCTCCCCATCGATGTCTATGGGGAAATCGTGCACGAGCACATACAACCAGCTCGCCGCTGACTTAAGCAGCACTGGTATTGGAGTGTAGTATGTAGCACAATTTTGCTCTACGCTCACTTCTTGTCTTTTAACGCCGGGTTTATAAAAACCTGTAATACCAGCGCTGTAGGTTAGTGAGTGGTGACAATAACGTGCAAGTTAGTACCGCACCCCTCATATCGGTTGTTTCTTGCTCAATAAAGTGTAAATGTATTTATTTATTTTGCATGTATAATCACCTAGACATAGCCTAGGTATCCATAGAATTTTTTTTTTTTTTAAACTGATAGTAGGAGCCGTTCTGTTACATAAAGAATCGATAGATGTGTGTTTTTTCTTTGACTGCGGCCTTAGGGCTAAAAACCCTGGATGAAAATTATTTTATTAAATAAGTAAATATTTAAGGACACTCTACTGGGTGCTGATTTCGGGTTTTATTTGTCAGTATTGATACAGTTGTTTGAGCTGTATCATAGTCTCAGGCAGCGCGGGGGGTATCTTCCTCAGTCCTGTAGAACAAGGACCTTTTATTTCGTGAGATGATGAAAGTCCATAGGTGTCCATAAGATGTGGGATATATTTCCTGCCACTAGCAGTACATCAAGAGCCTTCACAAGAGCTTTAATACCTTCCACACCCTCTCCCTTTAATCCCCCCCACTTAGCTTGTTCTTGGCCTCTGAGGAGAGAAGATGAGAGAGTTGCTCAAGGAAGACTTCAGGATAATTTCTCCAAGATTCTGAGTGAAGCAGGGGTAAAGGAATACCTCAGTTATGGCATGTCACTACCCTCACGGTAAATCTCTCAGCCATAATTGCCCTCAAGTGTCGCAGGGACCCTGTCCTTTAGCCTCCTCCTTAGGGGTTGCTGGTATATCCAACAGTTTCCTCTGCAGTATATTTATTTGCACTGGATGGGCTCTCTACTGAATCAGCATTTTTTGAGGGAGAAATACTTCAGCAAGTTGGTAAGATACAGTGGAGTGGTGCTGCAGTCCATGTAAGTGACTCAGACTCTAAACATAGCCCAGGAACTACTTAGGATGCAAGGGGGGATTAAAGGAGTGTTTTTATTCCCTTTTACATATTATTTGTGTGTTTTGGTGTTTTTACTCACAGGCTTAGGCCTGCACATTGTTCCAGAGTTATGCTCCCCCTCCCTTTGGCACCCTTTCTCTCTCCCTCACCGGATCTCAACAGACTGATAATTTACCCAGGTACTATCTACAGGCCTTCTACGCTATCTGGGCCAAGTTTTAACACTTTATATGCCAATGAGGTGGGTGACTACCCTCATAGGCATAGTTAAGGGGGGTGTAAAAAGAAAAGTCTCCTGGGGTTCAGAGGTGTTTCTTATATGCAGTTTCTTTTATTTTGGTTAAATACACTGAGCTTTGGAATATATCTTTATTTCCAATTACTTGCAGTTTTGCTTATTATTTTGGAGTCATGCCTGTACCCCCAGATAATATGATTGACCCATTAGAAGAGACCCATAGGGAACATACGGCAGCACAAGAACTTTCTGCTGTCCATTATCACTGTTTATTATGCAAAACTCTTCCAGTGGACAAAATGAACCAGTTGTGTACTAATTGTATCCCACATCTCCAATTCACAACCCATAATCCTGTCAGTAATACACCTGGCAGACATTTATTGGTCATGTCTGGTTTTGTGGCTCAGTGAGATTCCACTGACGTTTCTCCAGAGTTTAAAACAACATCTTCAAAAAACGATGACAGTTTTAGTGGCTATTTCCGAAACCAAGAAAGAGTAAGCGAAAATCAGGTGACTTACCTCTCACCACTAGTGATGTCGCGAACCTAAAAATTTTGGTTCGCGAATGGCGGACTCAAACTTCCGCAACTGTTTGCGAACGGGCGAACCGCCATTTACTTCAATAGGCAGGCGAACTTTAAAACCAACAGGGACTCTTTCTGGCCACAATAGTGATGGAAAAGTTGTTTCAAGGGGACTAACACCTGGACTGTGGCATGCCGGAGGGGGATCCATGGCAAAACTCCCATGGAAAATTACATAGTTGATGCAGAGTCTGGTTTTAAACCATAAAGGGCATAAATCACCTAACATTCCTAAATTGTTTGGAATAACGTGCTTTAAAACATCAGGTATGATGTTGTATCGATCAGGTAGTGTAAGGGTTACACCCGCTTCACAGTGACAGACCAAACTCCCCGTTTAAAGGTACAGTCTACACCAGAATTTTTATTGTTTTAAAAGATAGATAATCCCTTTATTACCCATTTCCCAGTTTTGCATAACTAACACATTTATAATAATATACTTTTAACCTCTGTGATTATCTTGTATCTAAGCCTCTGCAAACTGCCCCTTTTTTCAGTTCTTTTGACAGACTTGCATTCTAACCAATCAGTGCCTGCTCCCAGATAACTTCCCGTGCACGAGCACTGTGTTATCTATATGAAATATGTGAATTAACACCCTCTAGTGGTGAATTTTTTTTAAAATGCAATCTGAAAGAGGTGGGCTTCAAGGTCTAAGAAATTAGCATATGAACCTCCTAGGTTAAGCTTTCAACTAAGAATACCAAGAGAAAAAAGCAAAATTGGTGATAAAAGTAAATTGGAAAATTGTTTAAAATTACATGCTCTATCTGAATCCTGAAAGTTTATTTTGGCCTAGACTGTCCCTTTAACGCACCGCAAACAGTCCATTTGCACAACCGCAAACTCCCCATTTGCACAAGGTTGGGATACCAAGCTAGCCATGTCCCGTTCCTTGTCCTCACTGATGTCATTGAAGGTCTCTTCCTCCACCCAGCCACGTACAACACCAAGGGTCCCCGAAAGGTGACAACAAGCCCCCTGGGACGCCTGCTGTGTTTGGTCTTCCACCTCCTCAAAGCCACCTTCCTCCTCTGACTCCTCTTCTTCAGACTCCTCTCTCTGCGTTGCCTCTCTCTGCGTTATTATAAGGTGTGTTAAGTAGTACTATTCCTATCAGTTTAATCCCTGTGGTGTCCCCTATCAGGGGACGTGTATATGGCATGGATTTTAGGAACCGGAAGATGGAAAAAGATGCTTGGTTGGTCCTCCTACTTCAAATTTGGGGCACTGCGTGTGCAATCTACTGTGCCACCAGATAGGAGTGGTGTGTTAAGTAGTACTATTCTTATCAGTTTAATCCCTGTTAAGTGCCTTTTTTTTTGGTTTGGTTTTTGAAGCCACAGTGCAGCACCAGAGGCCAGAAAAATTTGGCATGTACACATGCCTGAAAAATTAGGTATTGTTGCAGCGGCCAGAAAAATTTATGTTTGTTTCCCAGGCAGAAAGTGCCCTAAAACATTGCGGCTTGAACCCTAGTTGGTGGCGGATAAGTCACGCAAGTCATCCGGCATTTGAAGATAAAATACAGCAGCGTGTGGACCAATGCAGCTCATCTCATTAGGCCTTTTTTTACTCAAATGTATCGCCCAATGTCAGTCCCTTCTGGATCCATCCCTCATTCATCTTAATAAAGGTGAGGTAATCTAGACTTTTTTGAACTAGGCGACTTCTCTTCTCAGTGACAATACCTCCTGCTGCACTGAAGGTCCTTTCTGACAGGACACTTGAAGCGGGGCAGACCAGAAATTCTAGTGCAAATTGGGATAGCTCAGGCCACAGGTCAAGCCTGTACACCCAGTAGTCAAGGGGTTAATCGCTCCTCAGAGTGTCAATATCTGCAGTTTAGGCAAGGTAGTCTGCTACCTGTCGGTCAAGTCGTTCTCTGAGGGTGGACCCCGAAGGGCTGTGGCGATGCATAGGAGTTAAAAAGCTCTGCATGTCCTCCATCAACAACACGTCTGTGAAGCGTCCTGTCCTTGCCGGCGTGGTCGTGGGAGGAGGAGGATTACTTTCACCTCTTCCCCTGTTAGATTCCCGTTGTGCTGTGACATCACCCTTATACGCTGTGTAAAGCATACTTTTTAATTTATTTTGGAACTGCTGCATCCTTTCCAACTTGTGGTAATTTGGTAACATTTTAGGCACTTTATGCTTATACCGGGGGTCTAGTAGCGTGGACACCCAGTACAGGTCATTTTCCTTCAGCTTTTTTATACAAGGGTCACTCAACAGGCACGACAGCATGAAAGACCCCATTTGCACAAGGTTGGATGCCGAGCTACTCATGTCCCGTTCCTCGTCCTCAGTGATCTCACTGAAGGTATCTTCTTCCCCCCAGCCACGTACAACACCACGGGTACCATATAGGTGACAACGAGAACCCTGGGATGCCTGTTGTGGTTGGTCTTCCTCCTCCTCAAAGCCACATTCCTCCTCTGACTCCTCTTCCTCACAATCCTCTTCCAGCGTTGCCGCAGGTCCAGCAAGCGATGCTGATAAGGCTGTTTCTGGTGGTGATGGTGACCACAACTCTTCCTCTTCACGCTCATCTACGGCCTGATCCAGCACTCTTCGCAGGGCACGCTCCAGGAAGAAAACAAAATGGTATGATGTCGCTGATGGTGCCTTCAGTGCGACTGACTAGGTTTGTCACCTCCTCAAAAGGACGCATGAGCCTACAGGCATTGCACATGAGCGCCCAGTAACGTGGCAAAAAAATTCCCAGCTCCGCAGATGCTATCCTAGCACCCCGTTCATACAAATACTCGTTAACGGCTTTTTCTTGTTGGAGCAGGCGGTCGAACATTAGGAGTGTTGAATTCCAATGTGTCGGGCTGTCGCAAATCAAGCGCCTCACTGGCATGTTGTTTCGCCGCTGGATATCGGAAAAGTGTGCCATGGCCGTGTAGGAACGCCTCAAATGGCCACACACCTTCCTGGCCTGCTTCAGGACGTCCTGTAAGCCTGGGTACTTATGCACAAAGCGTTGTACGATCAGATTACACACACGTGCCATGCACGGCACATGTGTCAACTTGCCCAATTTCAATGCCGCCACCAAATTACTTCCGTTGTCAGAAACCACTTTGCCGATCTCCAGTTGGTGTGGAGTCAGCCACTGATCCACCTGTGCGTTCAGGGTGGACAGGAGTGCTGGTCCGGTGTGACTCTCTGATTTCAGGCAAGTCAACCCCAAGACGGTGTGACACTGCCGTATCCGGGATGTGGAATAGTACCTGCGGAGCTGGGGGGGTGCCGTTGATGTGGAGCAAGACGCAGCAGCAGAAGACGACTCAGCCGAGGAGGTTATGGAAGAGGATGGAGAAGGAGGAGTAGAGGAGGTTGCAGCAGGCCTGCCTGCAAGTCGTGGCGGTGTCACCAACTCATCCTCTGCAGAGCCACACATTCCATGCTTGGCAGCCGTCAGCAGGTATACCCAATTTGAAGTGTAGGTGATATACCTGCCCTGACCATGCTTTGCAGACCAGCTATCACTGGTCATATGGACCCTTGCCCCAACGCTGTGTGCCAGACATGCCATTACTTGCTTTCGCACAATCGAGTACAAGTTGGGGATTGCCTTTTGTGCAAAGAAATTTCGGCCGGGTACCTTTCACTGCGGTGTCCCAATAGCTACAAATTTTTTGAACGCCTCAGACTCCACCAGCTTGTATGGTAAAAGCTGGCGGGCTAAGAGTTCAGACAAGCCAGCTGTCAGACGCCGGGCAAGGGGGTGACTTTGGGACATTGGATTCTTACGCTCAAACATGTCCTTGACAGACACCTGACTGTGGCCAGATGAGCAGGAACTGCTACGGAAGAGCGACGGAGTGGCGGATGGTTGAGAGGGGGCAAGGAGGACAGCAGTGGTTGACGTGGCTGAAGATGCTGGACCAGGAGGAGGATGGCGGCTTTGAGTTTGTGTGCTGCTTGTACTCATGTGTTCATCCCATCGGCGTTTGTGATGTGAGATCATGTGCCTTCGCAAAGCAGTTGTACCTAGGTGGGTGTTGGACTTCCCACGACTCAGTTTCTTTTGGCACAGGTTGCAAATGGCATCGCTGTTGTCAGAGGCCGACACACACAAAAAAATGCCACTCTGCTGAGCTCTGCGATGATGGCATTCTGGTGGTGGCAACAGCATGCGTTGATTGGCGTGCTGTCTGGCTGACCCCGGGTGCCGATGCATGCTGTCTGACTGTGCCACTAGCTCCTTGCGGCGACCTCCCCCTGCTTCCAACTCGTCTCCTTCTCCTCTCTGTCTCCCCATCTGAACTTTCCCCCTCTTCTTCTTCTCTTCTAGCGCGCACCCACGTGACATCCACGGACGCATCATTATCAACCGCTTCACTTGTATCTGACAAATCAACAAAAGAAGCAGCAGCGGGTACAACATCATCATCATCACACCATACGTCCATGTCTGTAATGCTGCCTGACTGAGACATATCACAGTTATCTACATCCTCTGTCAATGATGGTTGCGCATCACTCATTTCTTCAAACTGATGTGTCAGTAACTCCTCTGACAGATCAAGTGAAGCGGCTGTGGTGCTAGTGTTGGTGGTGGCGGCAGGCGGGCGAGTGGTCACTTGAGAGGTGCCCGAAGCTAAGCTGGAGGTGGATGGTGCGTCAAGGTTCCGAGCGGAAGCTGTAGAAGATTGGGTGTCCTGTGTTAGCCAGTCAACTAGGTCCTCCTCAGAACTTATCACGTTCATGGTACATGGCCTCTGAACACTGGTCATTATTGTAGGGTCAAAGGGAATCACAGCACCACGACCACGACGGCACCTGCGGGGTGGCCTGCCTCTGCCTGTCATTTTTTTTTAAATGTACACTTACACTACTATTAAACAAGATATGAGTGGAGGCACTGGGCAAGTGGCCACAGTATACGCTGTGAGCCTGACACATAACAGCAGACTGATGTTTCATAGTCCAAAAAGTTTATTTTTTTTAAATGTACACTTACAATACTATTAAACAAGATATGAGTGGTGGCACTGGGCAAGTGAGCACAGTATTCGTTGTGAGCCTGGCACACACGCTGGCAAGCAGGCAACTGCAATTAGATTACGCAAGCAGACTGATGTTTCACAGTCAAAAAATATTTTTTTTTAAAAAATTACACTACTGTTACAACAGATATGAGTGGTGGCACTAGTTGGCAAATGGGCCTGGCACACACGCTGGCAGGCAACTGCAATTAGATTACACTAGCAGACTGATGTTTCACAGTCAAAAAAGTTTTTTTTAAAAAAAATTGCACTACTGTTACAACAGATATGAATGGTGGCACTAGTTGGCAAGTGGGCCTGGCACACAAGCTGGCAGGCAGGCAGGCAACTGCAATTAGATTACACTAGCAGACTGATGTTTCACAGTCAAAAAAGTTTTTTTTTTTAAAAATTTACACTACTGTTACAACAAATATGAATGGTGGCACTAGTTGGCAAGTGGGCCTGGCACACATGCTGGCAGGCAGGCAACTGCAATTAGATTACACTAGCAGACTGATGTTTCACAGTCAAAAAAGTTTTTTTTTAAATTTACACTACTGTTACAACAGATATGAGTGGTGGCACTAGTTGGCAAGTGGGCCTGGCACACACGCTGACAGGCAGGCAGGCAACTGCAATTAGATTACACTAGCAGACTGATGTTTCACAGTCAAAAAAGTTTTTTTTTTTTAAATTTACACTACTGTTACAACAGATATGAGTGGTGGCACTAGTTGGCAAGTGGGCCTGGCACACACGCTGGCAGGCAGGCAACTGCTATTAGATTACACTAGCAGACTGATGTTTCACAGTCAAAAAAGTTTTTTTTATTTAAAAAATTTACACTACTGTTACAACAGATATGAGTGGTGGCACTAGTTGGCAAGTGGGCCTGGCACACATGCTTGCAGGCAGGCAACTGCAATTAGATTACACTAGCAGACTGATGTTTCACAGTCAAAAAAGTTTTTTTAAAACATTTACACTACTGTTACAACAGATATGAGTGGTGGCACTAGTTGGCAAGTGGGCCTGGTACACACGCTGGCAGGCAGGCAACTGCAATTAGATTACACTAGCAGACTGATGTTTCACAGTCAAAAAAGTTTTTTTTTTATTATTTACACTACTGTTACAGCAGATATGAGTGGTGGCACTAGTTGGCAAGTGGGCCTGGCACACATGCTGGCAGGCAGGAAACTGCAATTAGATTACACTAGCAGACTGATGTTTCACAGTCAAAAAAGTTTTTTTTTTTTTAAATTTACACTACTATTACAACAGATATGAGTGGTGGCACTAGTTGGCAAGTGGGCCTGGCACACACGCTGGCAGGCAGGCAGGCAGGCAACTGCAATTAGATTACACTAGCAGACTGATGTTTCACAGTCAAAAAAGTTTTTTTTTTTAAAAATCTACACTACTGTTACAACAGATATGAGTGGTGGCACTAGTTGGAAAGTGGGCCTGGCACACACGCTGGCAGGCAGGCAGGCAACTGCAATTAGATTACACTAGCAGACTGATGTTTTACAGTCAATTTTTTTTTTTTTTTAATTTACACTACTGTTACAACAGATATGAGTGGTGGCACTAGTTGGCAAGTGGGCCTGGCACACACGCTGGCAGGCAGGCAACTGCAATTAGATTACACTAGCAGACTGATGTTTCACAGTCAAAAAAGTTTTTTTTTTTTAAATTTACACTACTGTTACAACAGATATGAGTGGTGGCACTGCAGGCAGGCAACTGCAATTAGATTACACTAGCAGACTGATGTTTCACAGTCAAAATTACACAGGCCAAAAAAAAAAGAAGCAGCAGAGATCAGATGAGTCCTTCAGGACTGTAGTGGACACTGATAGCCTAGCTATCAATTTCCCTATAAAATCAGCAGCAGCTACACTTTCCTTCCTCTCCCTAAGAATGCAGGATCAGAATGAATCTAAAATGGCTGCTGTCCAGGAGCTGGGAGGGTCTGGGAGGGAGTGTCTGCTGCTTATTGGCTGAAATGTGTCTGCAGACTGTGAGATACAGGGTCAAAGTTTACTCAATGATGACGAATAGGGGCGGATCGAACATCGCATATGTTTGCCCGCCGCGGCGAACGCAAACAAGCTATGTTCGCCGAGAACTATTCGGCAGCTAACTATTCGCGACATCACTTCTCACCACCTGTAATATGCATGGTTCTATTCCCCAGGCTCAGTTACCACCAAGCTAACAAAGCTCTGACTTGGCTGATCCTCTTTATTAGGGTTCTGAGGGTGACATCTCCTTTGAGGACCTTGAACCTATAAATGAGCCAGAGGCGGAATCGACGTTTAGATTTAAAGTTGACCACATCCGTTTCCTTTTTAAGGAGGTTTTGAATACCTTAGAGCGATTAGAATCAAATTCAAAGGATTCAAAGCCTGTTAATAAGTTGAATCAAGTTTTAAAGCTCCGCCTAAGGTGCCTCTAAGGCCTTTGAAGCTTGGTTACAGAATATACTATTTGAACCTGGGAACAAATAATAGCATAATAGCTTGTTCTATGGCTAGTTACCACCCTAGGAGCTGCCTACTTTTTGAGACTATGGCCAACAGGTATAAAAATCAGTGTAATATAAATAGAGCTATTTCTATACTTCAATAGTTGGCGTCCCACCATGAATCACTGTGAAGTTATATACAGTGCAACCCTTTGCTCATAGAAGGTAATCATGCCCAAGTAAGCTTCAAGACAAATAAGGACTTTTGAAAAACTGAATGAAACATGTTATATGTAGGATGGAATCAATACCTGCTTTACAACTTGCTGACAAGTAAAACAATCCCCATGTATTTCTTTCAAACAGGCTCAAGCATAATCCACTGTCCACCAAAAGCGCACAGTGCCTTGTGGTATTTTAAAAAAAAAATCCTTTATTGATACATACATTAAAAAGTCAGCTCACATGATAAAGATTTAGAGCACAAGTATCCACGGAGAGTGATGTAAACTCACATGTTTCACTCCATATTGGCACTTTCTCAAAGATAGATGTGAGCTTCAACCGCTTACTGTTACATAGCATAGTTGCACCACCCACCTAAATGATGTAAATAAAAAAAAACATGCAATATAGAATAGACTTGTATAAATAGTTAAACTATAGACTAAGTAACAAGTAATTACGTTTATATGAACTTAGGAACAAATACTTGATTATGCATAAAAACTTACTATTAGAAAATTCTTAAAAGATAAATAATTTAAATTTATTCTGTGAGCTGACTTTTTACTGAATATCTATTTTTATTTTTATTACATTTCTTTATTAAATTTAAGTTCACGGTTACATGAAAGAGAGATTTCAAAAGAAAATACAAAACTTCATAGTGTCCTCTGTGTTCATTAGTTCCGTCATCCTTGATGACCTGTATTAGTTTGTGTTAAGTCCTACGACTTGGATATTGAGTTCAGAGATAGAATGCGATACAAAGCATCACTCATTTATAACATAACTGACTAAAAACCAGTTGCAGGTGATTCATATTATGACAATGGGGCTGGGGATCACTCAACAGTAAAGTCAGTCATAGATATTATTTATATACTTTGTTTCAGAAACTAATAACAATATCCCTAGACATTTGTATTTATTGCTAAGTCAGCGTTTTGGATTGATAGATTGAGATAAATATTATATCTAACATAAAGTCTTATTTACCATTATAACTATAATACAGTTTCTCTAATGACAGGATGTAGTCTAATTATTGGAGCCATTGGTTGTATGTGGGGACTTTTTTTCTTCCAAAATGTAGGGATAAGTCTCTTGGCGCTGTTCAGCATACATTGTAATAGCTTTTGCCTATATTTGCATGGGATTTTGGGGATACTATTTAGTAATATCAACTCAGGTGTAAGCCCTAGCTGAAGTCCTATTGTGTTATTTATACATTCTGTGATTCCCTCACAGTACGTTTTGAGTAGGGGGCAGGACATCCAAATATGGGACATAGTACCCTTCTCTCCACAGCATCTTCAGCAGTGATAGGATGTCTGTGGGAATATACTGTGGAGGTGGTGTGGTGTCATGTACCATCTTGCAAGGATTTTGGAATATGTGTCTGCTATGGTTAGGGAGATTAAGGACTTTTTGTGAGATTACTTATTAATATATATATATATATATATATATAAATACCCTAAGGCACTGTGTGTGTCTTTGATGGACACACTCGTACCTGTTTGGAGGAAATATATGGACATTGTACATCCAAAATAACTCAGTAGCTTGTTGAATATTATTGAGATGACAGATCTAGTTAGCTTCTACAGTTTTTGATAAAAAAATTAATTATTATTTTACAAATGTTTCTCTCTAAATATATAATTGTTCTGGAGATGTACCTATAGATAATGTTGGGTAAGCAACCTGTTTTAACATATGTGGGCTTCTGATTCTCTTTGCAACATTTTTAGTTATATATTGTGATTAATTACATTCCATGGACTTACCACATAGTGTTAAAAATTAGCTTAGCTGGCTTAAATGGCCCATAAATGTGATTTTTGTTTAACATTTATAGATATTGTATCTGCTAATTAGTTTTAAAAATATAAACTGCTCTATAAATTATTAGTCAAGGTTGTGAGTTGAAAGTATTTTTGTGCATGGTTTCATACCAATTTTATCTCTAACATTATCTGCATAAAGATGTGTATCTGCATTAGACGTTATTTATGATTGTACATATGTGATATTAACAGTGATGACATTAATGATATCCTAAAAAAAATCTCCCCGAGAAGGGAATTTGACTTAGTTTTTTAGACTTGAGTACCAATTTAAACCCAAGCATTAACATAATTCGATTTGCCTATGAATCCCCCCCCCCCCCCTTTGGAGTAACGCATCTTAATGCAAAGTGTTATAACCAGAAAATGATGGTGACCACAACAGATTAAACTGAAACTATTCAAAAAACTTTAAAGCCACAATGTTTGGTGACTTTTAGTTTAATTCCCCAGTAAAATAATAATAATAATACAAGAATAAAAACAACTCTACATACAAACATTGTAACATACTGAAACAAAATGCATCTGCTTCTTGTTTTTTCTCACCCACCCCCCACCAAACTAACTCTTCTTACCAATTATTGTAATTATTTAATAATTATATTTATAATCATTATCATTATTATTATTGTTTAACAGGTGAATCCCTGAGCCTTGCTGATGATTTGCTCTCTGGTTTGGGAACTGCTTGTGTGGCAGCTGGTAGGAGTCATGGGGAGACATCCGACAACAGCCTCTACTCAGTCATCTTTAAATGCCTTGAATCTGACAGTTTGTACAAGTAAGGCTGGGTTATTATAGGTTAAATGTGTTCTCTCTTTTATCTGTCTTTTTTATTTAATGTTTCTGTTCTAGTCTATTCTGTTACGTTATTAGTCTGGTGCACCATATGTGATGTAATCAAGGACAATGGTGGTGCAGGTACAGAGGTCACAGTGACAGTTTTTTTACCCCTCATTGCAACAGTGCCAGTTGTTACTGCATTGACTGGCACTGCTACTTCACTTCCAGTTGCAGTGCTCTCTCTAGGGCTGATTCCCTGCACATATACAGATAGATATTTTGATAGAGAGATTGCTAGATTGTTTGATCTTGCATAAAAATTGCATCATTCTAAATAAATGATATGGCAGGGTGGATTTGATTTAAATCACATTGATTTAAAGTGATTGTCAGGGTACCTGTAAATAACATTAAAAAACAAAAGCTACAGATATATCAGATATTTGATATTTCATTTTGTAGCTAAATATCCAGTATGAGATGGTTTTCACTGTGTGTAATTTAACCGCATTTTCTCTTGCAAGGTGTATCCAGTCCACGGATTCATCCTTACTTGTGGGATATTCTCCTTCGCTACAGGAAATGGCAAAGAGAGCACACAGCAGAGCTGTCCATATAGCTCCCCTCCTAGCTCCACCCCCCAGTCATTCTCTTTGCCGCGTTAACGCACTTGGTTCTCTCTCAGGGAGGGTAAAGTGAATGTGGTGTTAGAATTGTAGTTTTATATCTTCAATCAAGAGTTTGTTATTTTTAAATGGTACCGGTTTGTACTATTTACTCTCTAGCAGAAAAGTGATGAAGATTTCTGCTGAGAGGAAAATGATTTTAGCATGTTTTAACTAAAATCCACTGCTGTTCCCACACAGGACTGAGGAGTACCAGAAAACTTCAGTTGGGGGGAACAGTTTGCAGGCTTGACTGCAATGAGGTATGTTCAGTCATTTATTTCTAGACAAGACTGAGATAATGCTAGAAGACTGACAAGATCCCCATGTGGGGAGGGTAAGCTATGTTCTGAGACTTAGTATAGAATTGAATGCTTACATGACAGGGCTAAATAGGCTGGTTGACAGTAATGCAGGGTAATCGATTATTTATTAAGAAATACTCATTGGAGACACCTTTTTAAGCACTTTGGAGTGTTTAACTGGGGTTATTATCCACATGGCATAAATTTAGTCACTAGTGATTTTTGTAGGCCTCACAACTCCGGAGTGGGAGAGGCCTAATTTAGCTTGAAAGACAAGTTCATGCTGCTTCACATGGAGGGCCCTGCTGCAGATGATTGAGGGCCTAGAAGAAGCTTTGTTTCCCCAAAACTGATCCCTAAGGGCAGGTAGGGTCACAGCAGTAAGCTGTGGCAAGGTGCTGTAGTTTGTTAACCGGTTGTTGGCTTTAGGCTGCTCCGGTTTGGGCATTAAGGGGTTAATCATTCTGAAACTTGCTGTGCAATCATATTAAAGCCTTAGGTACATACTGTGAAAATCTCAAAAGGATTGGTGCATTTTTCACTGTTTTGTAAAATTGTGTGCTCTTGTTGGCTTTAGGCTGCTCCGGTTTGGGCATTAAGGGGTTAATCGTTCTGAAACTTGCTGTGCAACCATATTAAAGCCTTAGGTACATACTGTGATTGGTGCATTTTTCACTGTTTTGTAAAATTGTGTGCTCTTTTTATTTCTTAAAGGCACAGTAACGTTTTTTTCAAATTGTGTTTTTTATTTGATTAAAGTGTTTTCCAAGCTTGCTTGTGTATGCTACTAGTCTGTTAAACATGTCTGACACTAAGGAAAATCCTTGTTCAATGTGTTAAGAAGCCATGGTGGAACCCCCTCTCAGAATGTGTCCCAATTGCACTAATATGTCTATACACTTTAAAGATCATATTGTTGCACTTAAAAATGTGACCCAATATGATTCTCAGACTGAAGGTAATGAGGATAGTCCGTCTACCTCTCCCCATGTGTCACAACCAGTTACGCCCGCGCAAGCGACGCTTAGTGCCTCTAGTGCGTCTGCCCCTATTACATTGCAACAACTAGCGACAGTTATGGATAATTCCCTTGCAGCCTTTCTATCCAAACTGCCAGTTTTTCCTACAAAGCGTGATAGCTTTGGTAGCCTTATCTGATGTACCCTCACAACGCTCTGAAATGGAGGTGATGTCTGAGGGAGAATTTTCCGATTTAGGAAAGGTTTCTCATCGGGCAGAGTCAGATTCATTAGCATTTAAATTTAAATTGGAACACCTCCGCGTTTTGCTCAGGGAGGTATTAGCTACTCTGGATGATTGTGACCCTATGGTGGTCCCAGAGAAGTTGTGTAAAATGGACAAGTACCTAGAGGTTCCTGTATACACTGATGCATTTCCGATCCCTAAGAGGGTTGCGGATATTGTTACTAGGGAGTGGGATAGACCAGGTGTCCCTTTTGTCCCCCCACCTATTTTTAAGAAAATGTTCCCCATAACTGACCTTAGGCGGGACTCGTGGCAGACGGTCCCTAAGGTAGAGGGGGCTGTTTCGACACTTGCTAAGCGCACAACCATACCAATTGAAGACAGTTGTGTTTTTAAAGATCCTATGGATAAAAAGTTAGAAGGTTTACTTAAGAAAATCTTTGTTCAACAAGGCTTTCTTCTCCAAACTATTGCCTGCATTGTTCCTGTAACTACTGCAGCAGGTTTCTGGTTTGAGGCGCTGGAGGAGTCGCTCCAGACGGAGACCTCATATGACGAAATTATGGATAAGAATTAAGGCTCTAAAGCTGGCTAATTCATTTATCACAGATGCCGCTTTGCAATTAGCTAAGTTGGCGGCAAAAAATTCAGGCTTCGCCATTATGGCACGCAGAGCGCTTTGGCTCAAGTCATGGTCGGCCGATGTGTCGTCAAAATCCAAATTGTTAAATATCCCTTTCAAGGGAAAGACCCTTTTCGGGCCAGAATTGAAAGAGATTATTTCAGAAATCACAGGGGGAAAGGGCCATGCTCTCCCCCAGGACAAGCCTTTTAAGGCTAAAAACAAAGCTAATTTCTCCTGTTAAGTGTAGTCAGTCCACGGGTCATCCATTACTTATGGGATTATATCTCCTCCCTAACAGGAAGTGCAAGAGGATCACCCAAGCAGAGCTGCTATATAGCTCCTCCCCTCTACGTCATATCCAGTCATTCTCTTGCACCTAACTAAAGATAGGACGTGTGAGAGGACTGTGGTGTGTTAAAGTTAGTTTTTATTTCTTCAATCAAAAGTTTGTTATTTTAAACGGCACCGGAGTGTGTTGTTTGTTCTCAGGCAGCATTAGAAGAAGAATCTACCTGAGTTTGTCTATGATCTTAGCGGTCGTAACTAAGATCCACTTGCTGTTCTCGGCCATTCTGAGGAGTGAGGTAACTTCAGAACAGGGGATAGCATGCAGGGCCCACCTGCAAGGAGGTATGTGCAGTAAATTATTTTCTAAGGAATGGAATTGACTGAGAAAATACTGCTAATACCGATGTAATGTAAGTGCAGCCTTAAATGCAGTAGTAGCGACTGGTATCAGGCTGATATGTATGTATACTCTGAGGTATTTCTGGGGAATGTAATTTCACTAAGAAAATACTGTCAATATTAAAGTAATATTTGAGCCTGCACTGCAGTGAAAGCGACTAGCAGCAGGCTTATTAATAACACTTCATAATTTTCAATTTTTAAAACGTTTACTGGCATGTTAATCGTTTTTTCTGAGATACTTGGTGATAAAACTTTATGGGCATGATTTTTACCACTTGGCTGTCGTTTTTTTCTGAATAAAAACAGTTTTCTGAGCTTCCCCACTGTTGTAATATGAGTGGGAGGGGCCTATTTTAGCGCTTTATTGCGCAGTAAAAATTTAGTCACAGTCTTCCTATTTCTTCCTCCATGATCCAGGACGTCTCTACAGAGCCCAGGGGTCTCCAAAACTAGTTTTGAGGGAGGTAATCAGTCACAGCAGACCTGTGACAGTGTGTTTGACTGTGATAAAAACGTTTATTATTTCAACTGTTATCCGTTTTGGGTATTAAGGGGTTAATCATTGTTTTGCTGGTGGGTGCAATCCTCTGCTAACTTTATACATTTTCTGTTAAAATTTGGTTGTTTTAACATATTTGGTTCATGGTTAATTCAACTGTGTTACATTTTTATGTTTTCTTAAAAGCGCAGTAGCGTTTTTTATATAGCTTGTAAATTTATTTAAAAGTTTTTTTCCAAGCTTGCTAGTGTTATTGCTAGTCTGTTTAAACATGTCTGACACAAATGAATCTGTTTGTTCATTATGTTTAAAGGCCAATGTGGAGCCCAATAGAAATTTGTGCACTCAATGTATAGATGTTACTTTGAATAAAAGTCAAACTTTATATGTTAAAAAAATATCACCAGACAACGAGGGGGAAGTTATGCCAACTAACTCTCCTCACGTGTCAGTACCTTCGCCTCCCGCTCAGGAGGTGCGTGATATTGTGGCGCCAAGTACATCAGGGCGGCCCATACATATCACTTTGCAAGACATGGCTAATGTTATGACTGAAGTACTATCTAAATTGCCAGAATTAAGAGGTAAACGCGATCACTCTGGGGTAAGAACAGAGTGTGCTGATAATAATAGAGCCATGTCTGATACTGCGTCACAATTTGCAGAACATGAGGATGGAGAGCTTCATTCTGTGGGTGACGGATCTGATCCAAGTAAACTGGATCTGATCCAAGTAAACTGGATTCAGACATTTCAAATTTTAAATTTAAGCTTGAGAACCTCCGTGTATTACTAGGGGAGGTATTAGCGGCTCTGAATGATTGTAACACGTTTGCAATTCCAGAGAAAGTATGTAGGCTGGATAAATATTTTGCGGTACCGACGTGTACTGACGTTTTTCCTATACCTAAAAGGCTTACAGAAATTGTTAACAAGGAGTGGGATAGACCCGGTGTGCCCTTTTCACCCCCTCCTATATTTAGAAAAATGTTTCCAATAGACGCCACCACACGGGACCTATGGCAGACGGTCCCTAAGGTGGAAGGAGCAGTTTCTACTCTGGCTAAGCGCACCACTATCCCGGTGGAGGATAGCTGTGCTTTTTCAGATCCAATGGATAAAAAGTTAGAGGGTTACCTTAAGAAAATGTTTGTTCAGCAAGGTTTTATATTACAACCCCTTGCATGCATCGCGCCTGTCACTACTGCGGCGGCATTCTGGTTTGAGTCTCTGGAAGAGACCCTTAGCACAGCTCCATTGGATGAGATTATGAACAAGCTTAAAGCCCTTAAGCTAGCTAATTCATTTATTTCTGATGCCGTAGTACACTTAACCAAACTTACGGCTAAGAACTCCGGATTCGCCATTCAAGCTCGTAGAGTGCTGTGGCTTAAATCCTGGTCAGCTGATGTGACTTCTAAATCTAAATTGCTTAATATTCCTTTCAAAGGGCAGACATTATTCGGGCCCGGCTTGAAAGAAATTATCGCTGACATTACTGGAGGTAAGGGCCATGCCCTGCCTCAAGACAGGGCCAAACCAAAGGCTAAACTGTCTAATTTTCGTGCCTTTCGTAACTTCAAGGCAGGAGCAGCATCAACTTCCTCCGCTCCAAGACAGGAAGGAACTGTTGCTCGCTACAGACAGGGCTGGAAACCTAACCAGTCCTGGAACAAGGGCAAGCAGGCCAGAAAACCTGCTACTGCCCCTAAGACAGCATGAAGTGAGGGCCCCCGATCCGGAAACGGATCTAGTGGGGGGCAGACTTTCTCTCTTCGCCCAGGCTTGGGCAAGAGATGTCCAGGATCCCTGGGCGTTGGAGATCATATCTCAGGGATATCTTCTGGACTTCAAAGCTTCTCCTCCACAAGGGAGATTTCATCTTTCAAGGTTATCAGCAAACCAGATAAAGAAAGAGGCGTTTCTACGCTGTGTACAAGACCTCTTACTAATGGGAGTGATCCACCCAGTTCCGCGGTCGGAACACGGGCAAGGATTCTATTCAAATCTGTTTGTGGTTCCCAAAAAAGAGGGAACCTTCAGACCAATCTTGGACTTAAAAATCCTAAACAAATTCCTAAGAGTTCCATCGTTCAAAATGGAAACTATTCGAACCATCTTACCCATGATCCAAGAGGGTCAGTACATGACCACAGTGGATTTAAAGGATGCCTACCTTCACATACCGATTCACAAGGATCATTACCGGTATCTAAGATTTGCCTTCCTAAACAGGCATTACCAGTTTGTAGCTCTTCCCTTCGGGTTAGCTACGGCTCCAAGAATCTTTACAAAGGCTCTGGGCTCTCTTCTGGCGGTACTAAGACCGCAAGGCATATCGGTAGCTCCGTACCTAGACGACATTCTGATACAAGCGTCAAGTTTCCAAACTGCCAAGTCTCATACAGAGTTAGTTCTGGCATTTCTAAGGTCGCATGGGTGGAAGGTGAACGTAGAAAAGAGTTCTCTATTGCCACTCACAAGAGTTCCCTTTCTAGGGACTCTTATAGATTCTGTAGAAATGAAAATTTACCTGACGGAGGACAGGTTATCAAAACCTCTAAATGCTTGCCGTGTCCTTCATTCCATTCAACACCCGTCAGTGGCTCAGTGCATGGAGGTAATCGGCTTAATGGTAGCGGCAATGGACATAGTACCATTTGCGCACCTGCATCTCAGACCGCTGCAATTGTGCATGCTAAGTCAGTGGAATGGGGATTACTCAGATTTGTCCCCTCTGCTAAATCTGGATCAAGAGACCAGAGATTCTCTTCTATGGTGGCTTTCTCGGCCACATCTGTCCAAGGGGATGCCCTTCCGCAGGCCAGATTGGACGATTGTAACAACAGACGCCAGCCTTCTAGGTTGGGGCGCAGTCTGGAATTCCCTGAAGGCTCAGGGATCATGGACTCAGGAGGAGAGACTCCTTCCAATAAACATTCTGGAATTAAGAGCAATTTTCAATGCTCTTCTGGCTTGGCCTCAGTTAGCAACTCTGAGGTTCATCAGGTTTCAGTCGGACAACATCACGACTGTGGCTTACATCAACCATCAAGGAGGAACAAGGAGTTCCCTAGCGATGATGGAAGTCTCAAAGATAATTCGCTGGGCAGAGTCTCACTCTTGCCACCTGTCAGCGATCCACATCCCAGGCGTGGAGAACTGGGAGGCGGATTTTCTGAGTCGCCAGACCTTTCATCCGGGGGAGTGGGAACTTCATCCGGAGGTGTTTGCCCAACTGCTTCATCTTTGGGGCAAACCAGATCTGGATCTCATGGCGTCTCGCCAGAACGCCAAGCTTCCTTGTTACGGATCCAGGTCCAGGGACCCAGGAGCGGTACTGATAGATGCTCTGACAGCACCTTGGGTCTTCAACATGGCTTATGTGTTTCCACCTTTCCCGATGCTTCCTCGATTGATTGCCAGGATCAAACAGGAGAGAGCATCAGTGATTCTAATATCGCCTGCGTGGCCACGCAGGACCTGGTATGCAGATCTAGTGGACATGTCGTCCTGTCCACCATGGTCTCTGCCTCTGAGACAGGACCTTCTGATTCAGGGTCCTTTCAAACATCCAAATCTAATTTCTCTGAGGCTGACTGCATGGAGATTGAACGATTGATTCTATCAAAGCGTGGATTCTCGGAGTCAGTGATTGATACCTTAATACAGGCTAGGAAACCTGTTACCAGGAAAATTTACCATAAAATATGGCGTAAATACTTATATTGGTGCGAATCCAAGAGTTACTCATGGAGTAAGGTTAGGATTCCTAGGATATTGTCTTTTCTACAAGAAGGTTTAGAAAAGGGTTTATCTGCTAGTTCGTTAAAGGGACAGATTTCAGCTCTGTCTATCCTTTTACACAAACGTCTGGTAGAAGTTCCAGACGTTCAGGCTTTTTGTCAGGCTTTGACTAGGATTAAGCCTGTGTTTCAGACTGTTGCTTCGCCGTGGAGCTTAAACTTAGTTCTTAACGTTCTGCAAGGTGTTCCGTTTGAACCACTTCATTCCATCGATATCAAGCTGTTATCTTGGAAAGTTCTCTTTTTAATGGCTATTTCCTCGGCTCGAAGAGTCTTTGAGTTATCGGCCTTACATTGTGATTCTCCTTATCTGATTTTTCATTCAGACAAGGTAGTTCTGCGTACTAAACCTGGGTTCTTACCTAAGGTAGTCACTAACAAGAATATCAATCAAGAGATTGTTGTTCCATCATTGTGCCCTAACCCTTCTTCAAAGAAGGAACGACTTTTGCACAATCTGGACGTCGTCCGTGCCCTGAAATTTTATTTGCAGGCAACTAAAGATTTTCGTCAAACTTCTTCCCTGTTTGTCGTTTATTCTGGACAGAGGAGAGGTCAAAAAGCTTCGGCTACCTCTCTCTCTTTTTGGCTTCGTAGCATAATACGTTTAGCCTATGAGACTGCTGGACAGCAGCCTCCTGAAAGGATTACAGCTCATTCTCTGTTGAACAGATTTGCAAGGCTGCAACTTGGTCTTCACTTCACACTTTTTCAAAAATTTTACAAATTTGACACTTTTGCTTCTTCGGAGGCTGTTTTTGGGAGAAAGGTTCTACAGGCAGTGGTTCCTTCCGTGTAAAGATCCTGCCTGTCCCTCCCGTCATCCGTGTACTTTTAGCTTTGGTATTGGTATCCCATAAGTAATGGATGACCCGTGGACTGACTACACTTAACAGGAGAAAATATAATTTATGCTTACCTGATAAATTCATTTCTCCTGTAGTGTAGTCAGTCCACGGCCTGCCCTGTTTTTTACGGCAGGTCTAAATTTTAATTAAACTCCAGTCACCACTGCACCCTATAGTTTCTCCTTTCTCGTATGGTTTCGGTCGAATGACTGGATATGACGTAGAGGGGAGGAGCTATATAGCAGCTCTGCTTGGGTGATCCTCTTGCACTTCCTGTTAGGGAGGAGATATAATCCCATAAGTAATGGATGACCCGTGGACTGACTACACTACAGGAGAAATGAATTTATCAGGTAAGCATAAATTATATTTTCCGTTCCTTTCGTAATTTCAGGAGCGGTCCCGCTTCAGCCTCTACAGCTGCAAAGCAAGAGGGTAACGCTTCACAGCCCAAGGCAACCTGGAAGCCTTATCAGGGCTGGAACAAGGGTAAACAGGCCAAAAAGCCTGCAGCTGCTACCAAGACAGCATGACGGGGTAGCCCCCGATCCGGAACCGGATCTAGTAGGGGGCAGACTTTCTCTCTTCGCTCAGGCCTGGGCAAGAGATGTTCTCGATCCCTGGGCTTTAGAGATTGTTACCCAGGGATATCTTCTAGAATTCAAGGACTCCCCTCCAAGGGGGAGGGTTCCATATTTCTCGTCTGTCTACAGACACGACAAAGAAAGAGACGTTCTTACGCTGTGTAGAAGACCTACATACAATGGGAGTGATCCACCCAGTTCCAATTGCGGAACAAGGGCTGGGGTTTTCCTCAAACCTGTTTGTGGTTCCCAAAAAAGAAGGAACTTTCAGACCAATCCTGGATCTCAAATTTTTAAAGAAATTCCTCAGAGTCTCATCATTCAAGATGGAGACCATTCGGACAATCTTACCTATGATCCAGGAAGGTCAATATGTGAATACCGTGGATCTAAAGGATGCGTACCTGCATATCCTAATCCACAAAGATCATCATCAGTTCCTCCGGTTCGCTTTTCTAGACAAGCATTACCAGTTTGTGGCTCTTCCATTCGGTTTAGCCACTGCTCCCAGAATTTTCACAGAGGTGCTAGGGTCCCTTCTAGCGGTTCTAAGACCGCGGGGCATAGCAGTGGCGCCTTATTTGGACGACATCTTAATTCAGGCGCCGTCTTTTCACAGAGCCAAGGCTCACACGGAGATTGTATTGGCCTTTCTAAGGTCTCACTGGTGGAAGGTGAACATCAAAAAGAGTTCCCTGTCCCCACTCACAAGAGTTCCCTTCCTAGGAACACCAATAGATTCGGTAGAAATGAAAATATTTCTGACGGAGGTCAGAAAGTTGAAACTTTTAACTACTTGCCGAGTTCTTCATTCCATTCCTCGGCCATCTGTAGCTCAAGCTGCGGCCAAATTCATAAGATTTCAGTCGGACAACATTACGACTGTAGCTTACATCAATCATCAGGGGGAACAAAAGAGTTTTCTAGCGATGAGGGAAGTAACCAAAATAATCAGGTGGGCGGAGGCCCACTCCTGCCATCTCTCAGCAATTCACATCCCAGGTGTAGACAACTGGGAGGCGGATTTTCTAAGTCGTCAGACTTTTCACCCTGGGGAGTGGGATCTCCACCCGGAGGTATTTGCCCAGCTGACTCAGCTATGGGGCATTCCAGAGTTGGACCTGATGGCGTCCCGTCAGAACACCAAGCTTCCTCTCTACGGATCCAGGTCCCGGGACCCCAAGGCGGCATTGATAGGTGCTCTAGTAGTGCCTTGGTCCTTCAATCTGGCTTATGTTTTCCCACCGTTTCCTCTTCTCCCTCGTCTGATCGCCAGAATCAAGCAGGAGAAGGCGTCAGTGATTTTGATAGCGCCTGCGTGGCCACGCAGGACTTGGTATGCAGACCTAGTGGACATGTCATCTGTCCCACCATGGACACTGCCAATGAGGCAGGACCTTATAATACAGGGTCCGTTCAAGCATCCAAATCTAGTTTCTCTACGTCTGACTGCTTGGAGATTGAACTCTTAATTCTTTCAAAGCGTGGTTTTTCTGAGTCAGTTATAAATACTCTGATCCAGGCTAGAAAGCCTGTCACCAGGAAAGTCTACCATAAGATAAGGTGGAAATATCTTTGTTGGTGTGAATCCAAGGGTTACTCATGGAGTAAGATTAGGATTCCCAGGATATTGTCTTTTCTCCAAGACGGTTTGGAGAAAGGATTGTCGGCTAGTTCTTTAAAGGGACAGATATCTGCTCTGTCTATCCTTTTGCACAAGCGTCTGGCAGAGGTACCGGACGTTCAAGCGTTTGCACAGGCTTTAGTCAGAATCAAGCCTGTCTATAAACCTGTGGCTCAGCCACGGAGTCTAAATCTAGTTATTTCAGTTCTTCAAGGGGTTCCGTTTGAACCTTTACATTCCATAGATATTAAGTTATCTTGGAAAGTTTTATTTTTGGTAGCTATCTCTTCTGCTCGAAGAGTCTCAGAATTATCTGCTTTACAGTATGATTCACCTTATCTGGTGTTCCACGCAGATAAGGTAGTTTTGCGTACCAAACCTGGTTTTCTTCCTAAAGTTGTTTTTAACAAGAATATTAACCAGGAAATAGTTGTTCCTTCTCTGTGTCCTAACCCATCTTCGAAGAAGGAACGTCTTTTGCATAATCTTGATGTAGTTCGTGCTTTAAAGTTCTATTTACAAGCAACTAAGGATTTCAGACAAACATCTTTGTTTGTTATCTATTCTGGTAAGAGGAGAGGTCAGAAAGTGACTGCTACTTCTCTTTCCTTTTGGCTGAAAAGCATCATCCGTTTGGCCTATGAGACTGCTTGCCAGCAGCCTCCTGAAAGAATTACTGCTCATTTTACCAGAGCAGTGGCTTCCACATGGGTTTTCAAAAATTAGGCTTCTGTTGAACAGATTTGTAAGGCAGCGACTTGGTCTTCACTGCATACTTTTGCCAAATTTTATAAATTTGATCAATACGAACACACAGCCGTTGTTTCAGCGCTAATACACTAAAGACTGTCAAATCACCTATACTGTTTTATCAATAAATAAATAAAGAAAATAAACAAAAATTAATTAAATAGATACCAATTACATAAATTTAACAACACCTGTCAGAGCAAGCTTGAATTAATAAGTCAACAATCAATGAAAAAATAATTAAATAAGAAAATAAACAATAAACATAAAAATCTTCACAAAAAGAAATTCAATGACAAAATACACATATAATTCAAACCTAAAGTCCCAATGTATTTCAATTTTTCAACAGGAGTAGATGAAATTCCAAAAGAAGGGGTCTTTAAGCAAACCCAAGTTGATGCCGCTTCTTTTTGGTGATCTTTCTTGGAATCACCAGGGTTGAGAGCAAAACTAGGGCAAAGGAGTACAAAAAGCGCAAGAAGCCTTGAGTTATTTATTGTTACAAAAAATGAAAATAATCAACATAAAAACTTACATTCAAGTAAGTAGATTCGAGCACCAAGTTCATATACAGCCGCAGTATAAGACCGGATCCACGGGCAGATATGTCCAGACAGATTTCAAAAGGACCGCCGAACAAAGTCGGCGTCTGACGTCACAATAAGGATCCGGCACCGGAGCGTCCCCCTGCAGGCCTAAGCCTCCTAGACCGCTGTTGCTGATAGTATGACCGGAGCACAGGAGCACTAGTTGCGGTATCCCTACGCGTTTCGTCCGGATCCCGGCCGGACTTTTTCAAGGGTTGTTTGTAAGTAGAACAAGTTGAATGCTAAAACGCTGCTATGGGCCATCTATTTATACCATAGGAGAGGAGCGCCCTCTATCGGTATATGGGTATAATTGTAACCAGCATTGAAAGAATTGTGTCCATTTATGCAATAAATAAATAAAATAAAACAGGATTATATACATACATGATTATATACATACATTAAAAAATGCATATAAAAAACATATAAAATACGATACAATGCAAAAAAATACATAAAAAGCATATCTTTAAATTCATAAGAATCAAAAGTCAAATACAATGATCCTTCCAAATTCATGAAATTCATAACCTTTAAAATTCATAACCTTTAAAATTGATCTACCTACCTAGACTCTATGATAAAATTACCTAATTGACACAGAAATTCATTAGAAGTTTGTGAAAGAATGATAAATACAGATATAGAGGTGATATTTGAACATTGACACAATACTCTAAAATTAGACCTAAAAAATATACATATATATATATATATATATATGCACATACACACATACATATATATATATATATATATATATACACATATATACATATATATATATATATATATATATATATATATATATATATATATATGACCTCAATAAATTACATATATGCTACATATATGCTGCAAGGTCCAAATCAATATTTAAACCTCTAGGGGCCAGAATACCAATTTTATATATCCAATATGTCTCCTGCTGTCTTAAAGCTAGGAGCCTATTGTGAATATTCGGAGGAATCCAATCTATAACTTTGACCTCGAGGGAAGACGGATTACAATTGTGCATTTCCAAAAAATGAAGAGGAACACTATGTTTGATAGATTTTTCTTCTTTTTTAGCTATTTTGATATACAAATGCTCATTGGTTCTGGTTCTTATTTTTCTTTTTGTACGCCCTACATAGAATAGACCACAGCCACAATTGAGGAGGTACACCACAAAGGTGGAATCACATGTAGCTCTACAATTGATGTTAAAATTCAGGGTACCATCCCAATTGGAAAAATTGGATGAATTATCTACATGACTACACATGTTGCACACTTTTTTCAAACATCTAAAGGTTCCCTTTTTAGTAGTTAGCCAGTTACGTGCATTATCTACTACTGGATTAGGGTCCCTGAGCTTACTTGGAGCCAATATATTTTTGAGATTTTTACCTTTTTTAAAAATAACTTGTGGTTTTTCTGCCAGAATATTACCTAGTATAGGATCCGTTTTTAAAATTGACCAATGTTTATTAAGGACTTTTTGTATAGTGCTATAACCCTCATTGTATCGGGTAATGAACCTAGGGGTATCCCATGTTGTATGATTCTTTGCATTAAGAGGTTTACTTTTGTTCAACAAATCATATCTAGGAACACTCAAAGCCTTATCTTTAGCTGTTTCTAAAAGTTCTTTTTTGTATCCTTTGTCAGAGAATTTTTTATCCAAAATAGCAGCCTCAGATAGAAAATGAGACGTATGAGTACATTTTTTACGCATTCGTAAATATTGTCCATACGGGACATTGGAAACCCAACTTCTTTTATGTCCACTTGTAGCATTTATATAGCTGTTCTTCTCAGTTGGTTTCCTAAAATTGGTAGTTGCTATCTGATTATTTTCGTCTACATACAGAAGTAAATCTAAAAATTCTATTTTAGTTTTGGACATATTAGCTGTAAAAACAAGATTGTAGCTATTTCCATTCATGAAATTAATAAAATTGCTAATATCTGCCTCTTCTCCTTGCCACAGAATTAACACATCATCGATATAGCGATGGAATTTAATGATATTTTTATAAAATGGATTGTTATACCATATATAATTATTCTCAAAATCATTGACATATAAGTTCGCATAAGAGGGCGCAAAGGTCATACCCATTGCCGCCCCCCTTATTTGTCTATAGTATTTTATCTCAAAGAGAAAATAATTATGTTCAAGAATGAACATGATAGAGTCAATGATAAAGTCTATATGATCTTTTGGAATGTTCCATCTCATTAATTCATTCAAAATGGCCTTACTACCTAATATGTGAGGTATACAGGTATATAAGGAAGTGACGTCACATGTGACAAAACAATAATCATCCTTCCACAATATACCCTCAAAGTTAGTAATGACTTGGGTGCTATCCCTCAGGTAGGCCCTAGTCTTCTGTACAATAGGTTGTAAATAATGGTCCACATATTGGGATAGATGATTACAAAGTGAATCTATACCAGAGACTATGGGCCTACCTGGGGGATTGCTTGGGTCCTTGTGGAGTTTTGGCAAATGATAAAAACCTGCAATTTTCGGGGAGGCCACAAATAGAAAAGCAAATTCCTCATTGGTTATAACCATTTTTTCTTTTGCTTTACATAGGAGAGTTTTAAGATCTCTAGTATACCCCACAGTGGGGTCTCTCTCTAAAATAGAGTAAGTGGTATCATCTTCTAATAGGCGATAAGCTTCTTGTAAGTATACATCTCTGTCTTGTATGACAATTCCACCACCCTTGTCCGCACTCCGGATGACAATGTTATTATTATCTTTAAGATTTATTAGTGACTTTCGTTCAAGGGTGGTGAGGTTGTCTGTAAATTTATTAATTAATTTATTTGGTTTAGCGAAAGCCTTTTCTAAATCCTCCATTACTAGTTTTCCAAATACTGGAATCTGATCACCTTGAGTCCCTATAGGATAAAAATTTGATTTGTTCTTAAAATTGGAGTGAATAATATGTTGTTCTTCCTCATGAACAGTCAAGTTCATGAGATCTAGTATTGGTATAGAACCTTCACTAATAGAGTCTGAGACATTGGTATTTTGTCTCTCAAGATCTCGTAAATACTTCAAACTTATTTGGTGGTGTAAAGGGTTAAATTTTGCACCGAAGGCACCACCAAATAAGTTTGAAGTATTTATTGATGTTCAGAAATGTAAACTTGTGGTTTTTCTGCCAGAATATTACCTAGTATAGGATCCGTTTTTAAAATTGACCAATGTTTATTAAGGACTTTTTGTATAGTGCTATAACCCTCATTGTATCGGGTAATGAACCTAGGGGTATCCCATGTTGTATGATTCTTTGCATTAAGAGGTTTACTTTTGTTCAACAAATCATATCTAGGAACACTCAAAGCCTTATCTTTAGCTGTTTCTAAAAGTTCTTTTTTGTATCCTTTGTCAGAGAATTTTTTATCCAAAATAGCAGCCTCAGATAGAAAATGAGACGTATGAGTACATTTTTTACGCATTCGTAAATATTGTCCATACGGGACATTGGAAACCCAACTTCTTTTATGTCCACTTGTAGCATTTATATAGCTGTTCTTCTCAGTTGGTTTCCTAAAATTGGTAGTTGCTATCTGATTATTTTCGTCTACATACAGAAGTAAATCTAAAAATTCTATTTTAGTTTTGGACATATTAGCTGTAAAAACAAGATTGTAGCTATTTCCATTCATGAAATTAATAAAATTGCTAATATCTGCCTCTTCTCCTTGCCACAGAATTAACACATCATCGATATAGCGATGGAATTTAATGATATTTTTATAAAATGGATTGTTATACCATATATAATTATTCTCAAAATCATTGACATATAAGTTCGCATAAGAGGGCGCAAAGGTCATACCCATTGCCGCCCCCCTTATTTGTCTATAGTATTTTATCTCAAAGAGAAAATAATTATGTTCAAGAATGAACATGATAGAGTCAATGATAAAGTCTATATGATCTTTTGGAATGTTCCATCTCATTAATTCATTCAAAATGGCCTTACTACCTAATATGTGAGGTATACAGGTATATAAGGAAGTGACGTCACATGTGACAAAACAATAATCATCCTTCCACAATATACCCTCAAAGTTAGTAATGACTTGGGTGCTATCCCTCAGGTAGGCCCTAGTCTTCTGTACAATAGGTTGTAAATAATGGTCCACATATTGGGATAGATGATTACAAAGTGAATCTATACCAGAGACTATGGGCCTACCTGGGGGATTGCTTGGGTCCTTGTGGAGTTTTGGCAAATGATAAAAACCTGCAATTTTCGGGGAGGCCACAAATAGAAAAGCAAATTCCTCATTGGTTATAACCATTTTTTCTTTTGCTTTACATAGGAGAGTTTTAAGATCTCTAGTATACCCCACAGTGGGGTCTCTCTCTAAAATAGAGTAAGTGGTATCATCTTCTAATAGGCGATAAGCTTCTTGTAAGTATACATCTCTGTCTTGTATGACAATTCCACCACCCTTGTCCGCACTCCGGATGACAATGTTATTATTATCTTTAAGATTTATTAGTGACTTTCGTTCAAGGGTGGTGAGGTTGTCTGTAAATTTATTAATTAATTTATTTGGTTTAGCGAAAGCCTTTTCTAAATCCTCCATTACTAGTTTTCCAAATACTGGAATCTGATCACCTTGAGTCCCTATAGGATAAAAATTTGATTTGTTCTTAAAATTGGAGTGAATAATATGTTGTTCTTCCTCATGAACAGTCAAGTTCATGAGATCTAGTATTGGTATAGAACCTTCACTAATAGAGTCTGAGACATTGGTATTTTGTCTCTCAAGATCTCGTAAATACTTCAAACTTATTTGGTGGTGTAAAGGGTTAAATTTTGCACCGAAGGCACCACCAAATAAGTTTGAAGTATTTATTGATGTTCAGAAATGTATCCGTAAATTAACATTAAAACGTTATTTCTCCAACATAGGTGTGTCTGGTCCACGGCGTCATCCTTACTTGTGGGATATTCTCTTCCCCAACAGGAAATGGCAAAGAGCCCAGCAAAGCTGGTCACATGATCCCTCCTAGGCTCCGCCTTCCCCAGTCATTCTCTTTGCCGTTGTACAGGCAACATCTCCACGGAGATGGCTTAGAGTTTTTTGGTGTTTAAATGTAGTTTTTATTCTTCAATCAAGAGTTTGTTATTTTAAAATAGTGCTGTATGTACTATTTACTCTGAAACAGAAAAGAGATGAAGATTTCTGTTTGTAAGAGGAAAATGATTTTAGCAACCGTTACTAAAATCGATGGCTGTTTCCACACAGGACTGTTGAGAGGAATTAACTTCAGTTGGGGGAAACAGTGAGCAGACTTTTGCTGCTTGAGGTATGACACATTTCTAACAAGACTTGGTAATGCTGGAAGCTGTCATTTTCCCTATGGGATCCGGTAAGCCATTTTTATTAAATAAGAATAAAGGGCTTCACAAGGGCTTTAAAGACTGGTAGACATTTTTCTGGGCTAAAACGATTGATATATAGAGAACAAGGGATGGGATTCTACTCCAATCTGTTCATAGTTCCCAAAAAAGAGGGAACATTCAGACCAATCTTAGATCTCAAGATCCTAAACAAGTTTCTCAAGGTTCCATCGTTCAAAATGGAAACCATTCGGACAATTCTTCCTTCCATCCAGGAAGGTCAATTCATGACCACGGTGGATTTAAAGGATGCGTATCTACATATTCCTATCCACAAGGAACATCATCGGTTCCTAAGGTTCGCCTTTCTGGACAAGCATTACCAGTTTGTGGCACTTCCATTCGGATTAGCCACTGCTCCAAGAATTTTCACAAAGGTACTAGGGTCCCTTCTAGCGGTGCTATGACCAAGGGGCATTGCAGTAGTACCTTACTTGGACGACATACTGATTCAAGCGTCGTCCCTACCACAAGCAAAGGCTCATACGGACATTGTCCTGGCCTTTCTCAGATCTCACGGGTGGAAAGTGAACGTAGAAAAAAGTTCTCTATCTCCGTCAACAAGAGTTCCCTTCTTGGGAACAATAATAGACTCCTATTAGGATTTTTCTGACAGAGGCCAGAAAATCAAAACTTCTAAGCTCTTGTCAAGTACTTCATTCTGTTCCTCTTCCTTCCATAGCGCAGTGCATGGAAGTAATAGGTTTGATGGTCGCGGCAATGGACATAGTTCCTTTTGCGCGAATTCATCTGAGACCATTACAACTGTGCATGCTCAGTCAGTGGAATGGGGATTATACAGACTTGTCTCCGACGATACAAGTAGATCAGAGGACCAGAGATTCGCTCCGTTGGTGGCTGACCCTGGACAACCTGTCACAGGGGATGAGCTTCCGCAGACCAGAGTGGGTCATTGTCACGACCGACGCCAGTCTGGTGGGCTGGGGCGCGGTCTGGGAACCCCTGAAAGCTCAGGGTCTTTGGTCTCGGGAAGAATCTCTTCTCCCGATAAATATTCTGGAACTGAGAGCGATATTCAATGCTCTCAAGGCTTGGCCTCAGCTTGCAAAGGCCAAATTCATACGGTTTCAATCAGACAACATGACGACTGTTGCGTATATCAACCATCAGGGGGGAACAAGGAGTTCCCTGGCGATGGAAAAAGTGACCAAAATCATTCAATGGGCGGAGACTCACTCCTGCCACTTGTCTGCAATCCACATCCCAGGAGTGGAAAACTGGGAAGTGGATTTTCTGAGTCGTCAGACATTTCATCCGGGGGAGTGGGAACTCCATCCGGAAATCTTTGCCCAAATTACTCAATTGTGGGGCATTCCAGACATGGATCTGATGGCCTCTCGTCAGAACTTCAAGGTTCCTTGCTACGGGTCCAGATCCAGGGATCCCAAGGCGACTCTAGTAGATGCACTAGTAGCACCTTGGACCTTCAACCTAGCTTATGTATTCCCACCGTTTCCTCTCATCCCCAGGCTGGTAGCCAGGATCAATCAGGAGAGGGCATCAGGTGATCTTGATAGCTCCTGCGTGGCCACGCAGGACTTGGTATGCAGACCTGGTGAATATGTCATCGGCTCCACCATGGAAGCTACCTTTGAGACAGGACCTTCTTGTTCAAGGTCCGTTCGAACATCCGAATCTGGCATCACTCCAACTGACTGCTTGGAGATTGAACGCTTGATTTTATCAAAGCGAGGGTTCTCAGATTCTGTCATTGATACTCTTGTTCAGGCCAGAAAGCCTGTAACTAGAAAAATCTACCATAAAATATGGAAAAAATATATCTGTTGGTGTGAATCTAAAGGATTCCCATGGAACAAGATAAAAATTCCTAAGATTCTATCCTTTCTTCAAGAAGGTTTGGAGAAAGGATTATCTGCAAGTTCTTTGAAGGGACAGATTTCTGCTTTATCTGTTTTACTTCACAAAAAGCTGGCGGCTGTGCCAGATGTTCAAGCTTTTGTTCAGGCTCTGGTTAGAATCAAGCCTGTTTACAAACCTTTGACTCCTCCTTGGAGTCTCAATTTAGTTCTTTCAGTTCTTCAGGGGGTTCCGTTTGAACCCTTACATTCCGCAGATATTAAGTTATTATCTTGGAAAGTTTTGTTTTTGGTTGCAATTTCTTCTGCTAGAAGAGTTTCAGAGTTATCTGCTCTGCAGTGTTCTCCTCCTTATCTGGTGTTCCATGCAGATAAGGTGGTTTTGCGTACTAAACCTGGTTTTCTTCCGAAAGTTGTTTCTAACAAAAATATTAACCAGGAGATAGTTGTGCCTTCTTTGTGTCCGAATCCAGTTTCAAAGAAGGAACGTTTGTTGCACAATTTGGATGTAGTTCGTGCTCTAAAGTTCTATTTAGAGGCTACAAATGATTTCAGACAAACATCTTCCTTGTTTGTTGTTTATTCTGGTAAAAGGAGAGGTCAAAAAGCAACTTCTACCTCTCTCTCTTTTTGGCTTAAAAGCATCATCAGATTGGCTTATGAGACTGCCGGACGGCAGCCTCCTGAAAGAATCACAGCTCATTCCACTAGGGCTGTGGCTTCCACATGGGCCTTCAAGAACGAGGCTTCTGTTGATCAGATATGTAAGGCAGCGACTTGGTCTTCACTGCACACTTTTACCAAATTTTACAAATTTGATACTTTTGCTTCTTCTGAGGCTATTTTTGGGAGAAAGGTTTTGCAAGCCGTGGTGCCTTCCATCTAGGTGACCTGATTTGCTCCCTCCCATCATCCGTGTCCTAAAGCTTTGGTATTGGTTCCCACAAGTAAGGATGACGCAGTGGACCGGACACACCTATGTTGGAGAAAACAGAATTTATGTTTACCTGATAAATTACTTTCTCCAACGGTGTGTCCGGTCCACGGCCCGCCCTGGTTTTTTTAATCAGGTCTGATATTTTATTTTCTTTAACTACAGTCACCACGGTATCATATGATTTCTCCTATGCAAATATTCCTCCTTTACGTCGGTCGAATGACTGGGGAAGGCGGAGCCTAGGAGGGATCATGTGACCAGCTTTGCTGGGCTCTTTGCCATTTCCTGTTGGGGAAGAGAATATCCCACAAGTAAGGATGACGCCGTGGACCGGACACACCGTTGGAGAAAGTAATTTATCAGGTAAACATAAATTCTGTTTTTACCAAGAATCCATGTAATAGAGGTGATCACAATCCAGAATATCTGGAATTCAAAGATTTAGACACTTTAAAAATTCTACGAGATCTTGAGAGATAAAATACCAATGTCTCAGACTCTATTAGTGAAGGTTCTATACCAATACTAGATCTCATGAACTTGACTGTTCATGAGGAAGAACAACATATTATTCATATTATTCACTCCAATTTTAAGAACAAATCAAATTTTTATCCTATAGGGACTCAAGGTGATCAGATTCCAGTAGTTGGAAAACTAGTAATGGAGGATTTAGAAAAGGCTTTCGCTAAACCAAATAAATTCATTAATACATTTTCAGACAACCTCACCACCCTTGAACGAAAGTCACTAATAAATCTTAAAGATAATAATAACATTGTCATCCGGAGTGCGGACAAGGGTGGTGGAATTGTCATACAAGACAGAGATGTATACTTACAAGAAGCTTATCGCCTATTAGAAGATGATACCACTTACTCTATTTTAGAGAGAGACCCCACTGTGGGGTATACTAGAGATCTTAAAACTCTCCTATGTAAAGCAAAAGAAAAAATGGTTATAACCAATGAGGAATTTGCTTTTCTATTTGTGGCCTCCCCGAAAATTGCAGGTTTTTATCATTTGCCAAAAGTCCACAAGGACCCAAGCAATCCCCCAGGTAGGCCCATAGTCTCTGGTATAGATTCACTTTGTAATCATCTATCCCAATATGTGGACCATTATTTACAACCTATTGTACAGAAGACTAGGGCCTACCTGAGGGATAGCACCCAAGTCATTACTAACTTTGAGGGTATATTGTGGAAGGATGATTATTGTTTTGTCACATGTGACGTGACTTCCTTATATACCTGTATCCCTCACATATTAGGTAGTAAGGCCATTTTGAATGAATTAATGAGATGGAACATTCCCAAAGATCATATAGACTTTATCATTGACTCTATCATGTTCATTCTTGAACATAATTATTTTCTCTTTGAGAAAAAATACTATAGACAAATAAGGGGGACGGCAATGGGTATGACCTTTGCGCCCTCTTATGCGAACTTATATGTCAATGATTTTGAGAATAATTATATATGGTATAACAATCCATTTTATAAAAATATCATTAAATTCCATTGCTATATCGATGATGTGTTAATTCTGTGGCAAGGAGAAGAGGCAGATATTAGCAATTTTATTAATTTCATGAATGGAAATAGCTCCAATCTTGTTTTTACAGCTAATATGTCCAAAACTAAAATAGAATTTTTAGATTTACTTCTGTATGTAGACGAAAATAATCAGATAGCAACTACCAATTTTAGGAAACCAACTGAGAAGAACAGCTATATAAATGCTACAAGTGGACATAAAAGAAGTTGGGTTTCCAATGTCCCGTATGGACAATATTTACGAATGCGTAAAAATTGTACTCATACGTCTCATTTTCTATCTGAGGCTGCTATTTTGGATAAAAAATTCTCTGACAAAGGATACAAAAAAGAACTTTTAGAAACAGCTAAAGATAAGGCTTTGAGTGTTCCTAGATATGATTTGTTGAACAAAAGTAAACCTTTTAATGCAAAGAATCATACAACATCGGATACCCCTAGGTTCATTACCCGATACAATGAGGGTTATAGCACTATACAAAAAGTCCTTAATAAACATTGGTCAATTTTAAAAACGGATCCTATACTAGGTAATATTCTGGCAGAAAAACCACAAGTTATTTTTAAAAAAGGTAAAAATCTCAAAAATATATTGGCTCCAAGTAAGCTCAGGGACCCTAATCCAGTAGTAGATAATGCACGTAACTGGCTAACTACTAAAAAGGGAACCTTTAGATGTTTGAAAAAAATTGTGCAACATGTGTAGTCATGTAGATAATTCATCCAATTTTTCCAATTGGGATGGTACCCTGAATTTTAACATCAATTGTAGAGCTACATGTGATTCCACCTTTGTGGTGTACCTCCTCAATTGTGGCTGTGGTCTATTCTATGTAGGGCATACAAAAAGAAAAAATAAGAACCAGAACCAATGAGCACTTGTATAATATCAAAATAGCTAAAAAAGAAGAAAAATCTATCAAACATAGTGTTCCTCTTCATTTTTTGGAAATGCACAATTGTAATCCGTCTTCCCTCAAGGTCAAAGTTATAGATTGGATTCCTCCGAATATTCACAATAGGCTCCTAGCTTTAAGACAGCAGGAGACATATTGGATATATAAAATTGGTAGTCAGGCCCCTAGAGGTTTAAATATTGATTTGGACCTTGCAGCATATATGTAGCATATATGTAATTTATTGAGGTCATATATATATATATGTATATATGTGTATATATATATGTATGTGTGTATGTGCATATATATATATATATATATATATATATATATATATATATATATATATATATATATATGTATATTTTTAGGTCTAATTTTAGAGTATTGTGTCAATGTTCAAATATCACCTCTATATCTGTATTTATCATTCTTTCACAAACTTCTAATGAATTTCTGTGTCAATTAGGTAATTTTATCATAGAGTCTAGGTAGGTAGATCAATTTTAAAGGTTATGAATTTTAAAGGTTATGAATTTCATGAATTTGGAAGGATCATTGTATTTGACTTTTGATTCTTATGAATTTAAAGATATGCTTTTTATGTATTTTTTGCATTGTATCGTATTTTATATGTTTTTTATATGCATTTTTTAATGTATGTATATAATCATGTATGTATATAATCCTGTTTTATTTTATTTATTTATTGCATAAATGGACACAATTCTTTCAATGCTGGTTACAATTATACCCATATACCGATAGAGGGCGCTCCTCTCCTATGGTATAAATAGATGGCCCATAGCAGCGTTTTAGCATTCAACTTGTTCTACTTACAAACAACCCTTGAAAAAGTCCGTCCGGGATCCGGACGAAACGCGTAGGGATACCGCAACTAGTGCTCCTGTGCTCCGGTCATACTATCAGCAACAGCGGTCTAGGAGGCTTAGGCCTGCAGGGGGACGCTCCGGTGCCGGATCCTTATTGTGACGTCAGACGCCGACTTTGTTCGGCGGTCCTTTTGAAATCTGTCTGGACATATCTGCCCGTGGATCCGGTCTTATACTGCGGCTGTATATGAACTTGGTGCTCGAATCTACTTACTTGAATGTAAGTTTTTATGTTGATTATTTTCATTTTTTGTAAAAATAAATAACTCAAGGCTTCTTGCGCTTTTTGTACTCCTTTGCCCTAGTTTTATAAATTTGATACTTTTGCTTCTTCCGAGGCTATTTTTGGGAGAAAGGTTTTGCAAGCAGTGGTGCCTTCTCCCTTCATCCGTGTCCTAAAGCTTTGGTATTGGTATCCCACAAGTAAGGATGAATCCGTGGACTGGATACACCTTGAAAGAGAAAACAGAATTTATGCTTACCTGATAAATTACTTTCACTTGCGGTGTATCCAGTCCACGGCCCGCCCAGGCAATTAAGTCAGGTAAAAAATTTTTTGTTTAAACTACAGTCACCACTGCACCCTATGGTTTCTCCTTTGGCTTCTTAACCTTTGGTCGAATGACTGGGGGGTGGAGCTAGGGGGGGAGCTATATGGACAGCTCTGCTGTGTGCTCTCTTTGCCACTTCCTGTAGGGAAGGAGAATATCCCACAAGTAAGGATGAATCCGTGGACTGGATACTCCGCAAGAGAAAGTAATTTATCAGGTAAGCATAAATTCTGTTTTCTTCTTTTGATTGCACAGGATGAATCATAAAGGTCACTTCAAAAGAAACATTTTCTTGCTAAGGTGTGAATCTGAAATCCCTATCAGATTGTGACTGACCCTTTCTGCTGGCCCTAAAACATTTGGTTTGACATCAGTCATTTCAAAGAAAGACACATTAGTTTAAAAACAAATATCAGACATAAGATACGCTTCTCCTAATTAAGATAACATTTAAGTTATTTCAAAGAGAAAGCATCTATTTCATTACCTAAGTTACAGGATCCCTTGAGCTAATATTGACGCGATGTCTGGGATCTTTCTTTTAGGCTTAATGAGATTAGTAGGGAAAACCAGTTTTAGCTGATGAAAATTATTTATGTCACATAAGTGTGAATTCCCCCTGCGGAGTTTCCCATGTGCAGATCCCAGACAATTGGCATTTGAAATCTCTGTATAACATAAAAAGAATAATAAAAAATAAAAAAAAAATCTTGCAAAAATAAACTATCTATATAATCTTCATGTAAGGGAATACTCAAAGAAATATTCAGACAAAAATTTCAAAATGTCCTAACCTCTGTATTTTTTTTTTTTTTTTTTTAAAAACACATGAATATGGGAGATTGTGAACCTAAGAAGCAGAGACAAATAACATTCATATTAGATAAATATTTGCTGAGATTGATAAATATTGCAAATAGATATATGAATGTTTAACATTTCTAACAATTATTTCTTTCATTTTAGGCATCTAGTAAGTACACAGATAATTGGTATTTCAAATAATATCCTATGTGTTTTATACACTTACAAAAGAAACATACATATATGAAATATTAATCTGTATGGGATAATAATCCAATGCAGATATAATTGTGTGAAAACCACATATATTTGCTGATCTCAAAGCATGTATGTGATGTTGAGCGGATGGCTGAAGAAGGAAATTGAATCCAGGATGAAGATATTATAATCCTTAAATTGTTTAATAGAAAATATGGTTTAAATGCATTTTATACATTATAAGTGAAATACATTCACATGTGGTTTCAAACTGATCAGGAGAAATGATACTGTGTGTCCCATGTGTATTTGATATGTAACTTATTAATATAAAGACATCATGGAATTTTAAATGAACATTTAAAAAAAAAAAAATAATTTTCTTCTACAAGATACAACAAGTCCACGGATTTCATCCTTACTTCTGGGATATTATCCTCCTGCTAACAGGAAGTGGCAAAGAGCACCACATCAGAGCTGTATATATAGCTCCTCCCTTCCCCTCCACCTCCAGTCATTCTCTTTGCCTGTGTTATACTAGGAAGAGGTAAAGTGAGGTGCTAGTTTTATTTTTTTCAATCAAGAAGTTTTTTATTTTAGATAGTACCGGTGAGTACTATTTTCCTCAGGGGGTTATAGAAGATTTCTACCCTGAGGTTCATGATCTTAGCAGTTGTAACTAAGATCCACGCTGGTTCCCACAAGACTTCTGAAGGTAACCATGAGACATCTTCAGTGTGGAGACCGGTTTCATGCTACAAGCAGCATTAAGGTATGTGCAGCCTTTTATTTCTTAGGAGACTTGATATATCGGAACTAGCTGACATTTATTTCCCTGTTTGGGAATGGGGTAAGTAGTAATCCTATTTTACAGAAGGGTGTTACTGGAGTCCCTGGATTTTATTTATAAATAGCTGACATTATATGGACATTATGTGACACTATGGGAGACACAAAGAAAAACGATACATAACGTTTTTATTTTTTGGCATTAACCTGTTTATTACTGGTGTGTTTGAGGGGTTATACTGTGTATTGATGACTTAGGTGTAAAACCGCTTTCCCATGCGGTTGTGTTTGGGCCTACTCCGGCATCGACCTTAAGTTATTTCGAAGTACCCTGGGGGCAGGTAGGCGCCATACCATAGCTGTGGCGAGGTGTAGAGGGTATTTCTCCAACATTGGTGTGTCCGGTCCACGGCGTCATCCTTACTTGTGGGAATATCTCTTCCCCAACAGGAAATGGCAAAGAGTCCCAGCAAAGCTGGCCATATAGTCCCTCCTAGGTTCCGCCCACCCCAGTCATTCTCTTTGCCGTTGCACAGGCAACATCTCCACGGAGATGGTTAAGAGTATGTGGTGTTTAAATGTAGTTTTTTTATTCTACTATCAAGAGTTTGTTATTTTAAAATAGTGCTGGTATGTACTATTAACTCTGAAACAGAAAAAGGATGAAGATTTCTGTTTGTGAGAGGAAGATGATTTTAGCAGACAGTAACTAAAATCGATTGCTGTTTCCACATAGGACTGTTGAGATGAAGTAACTTCAGTTGGGGGAAACAGTTAGCAGACTTTTCTGCTTAAGGTATGACTAGACATATTTCTAACAAGACTGTGTAATGCTGGAAGGCTGTCATTTCCCCTCATGGGGACCGGTAAGCCATTTTCTTAGTCTCAAACAGAATAAAGGGCTTAATATGGGCTATAAAACTGGTAGACACTTTTATGGGCTAAATCGATTGCTTTATTTGGACATTTTATACATGTTTATGCTGATAATTCACACTTATAAACTTGGGGAACGTTTTTTAACGTCAGGCACTATGTTAGACACCTTTTCCAGTCAGGGAGGGCCTTCCCAGTTGTAGGCTGAGCCTCATTTTTGCGCCATTACTGCGCAGTTGTTTTTGAGAGCAAGACATGCAGATGCATGTGTGAGGACCTGAAAATAGTTGGAAAAGTTTCTAGAAGGCGTCATTTGGTATCGTATTCCCCTCTGGGCTTGGTTAAGTCTCAGCAAAGGCTGTAGCTGGGACTGTATAGGGGTTAAATTTGTAACCGGCTCCGGTTTCGTTATTTTAAGGGTTAAAGCTCTGAAAATTGGTGTACAATACTTTTAATGCTTTTAGACACTGTGGTAAATTTTGGTAAATTTTGAACAATTCCTTCATACTTTTTCACATATTCAGTAATAAAGTGTGCTCTGTTTAAAATTTAAAGAGACAGTAACGTTTTTGTTTTAAAACGTTTTTTGTGCTTTATTGACAAGTTTAAGCCTGTTTAACATGTCTGTGCCTTCGGATAAGCTATGTTCTATATGTATGAAAGCCAATGTGTCTCCCCCTTCAAAATTGTGTGATAATTGTGCCATAGCGTCCAAACAAAGTAAGGACAGTACTGCCACAGATAATGAAATTGCCCAAGATGATTCCTCAGATGAAGGGAGTAGACATGATACTTCATCTCCTTCTGTGTCTACACCAGTTTTGCCCACGCAGGAGGCCCCTAGTACTTCTAGCGCGCCAATGCTTATTACCATGCAACAATTGACGGCTGTAATGGATAACTCCATAGCAAATATTTTATCCAAAATGCCTGCATATCAGAGAAAGCGCGATTGCTCTGTTTTAAACACTGAAGAGCAGGAGGGCGCTGATGATAATTGTTCTGTCATACCCTCACACCAATCTGAAGTGGCCATGAGGGAGGTGTTGTCAGATGGGGAAATTTCAGATTCAGGAAAAATTTCTCAACAAGCTGAACATGATGTTGTGACATTTAAATTTAAATTAGAACATCTCCGCGCGCTGCTTAAGGAGGTGTTATCTACTCTGGATGATTGTGACAACTTGGTCATTCCAGAGAAATTATGCAAGATGGACAAGTTTCTAGAGGTTCCGGTGCACCCCGACGCTTTTCCTATACCCAAGCAAGTGGCGGACATAGTGAATAAGGAGTGGGAGAAGCCCGGCATACCTTTTGTTCCCCCCCCCTATATTTAAGAAATTATTTCCTATGGTCGACCCCAGAAAGGACTTATGGCAGACAGTCCCTAAGGTCGAGGGGGCAGTTTCTACTCTAAACAAGCGCACTACTATTCCTATCGAGGATAGTTGTGCTTTCAAAGATCGTATGGATAAAAAATTGGAAGGTTTGCTTAAAAAGATTTTTGTACAGCAAGGTTACCTTCTACATCCCATTTCGTGCATTGTTCCTGTCACTACAGCAGCGTGGTTCTGGTTCGAGGAACTAGAAAAGTCGCTCAGTAGAGAGACTCCATATGAGGAGGTTATGGACAGAGTTCACGCACTTAAGTTGGCTAACTCTTTTATTTTAGATGCCGCTTTGCAATTAGCTAGATTAGCGGCGAAAAATTCAGGGTTTGCAATTGTGGCGCGCAGAGCGCTTTGGCTAAAGTCTTGGTCAGCGGATGTATCATCCAAGACAAAATTGCTTAACATCCCTTTCAAAGGTAAAACTCTCTTTGGGCCAGAATTGAAAGAGATTATCTCAGACATCACTGGGGGAAAGGGCCACACCCTTCCACAAGATAGGCCTTTCAAGGCCAAGAATAAGTCTAATTTTCGTTCCTTTCGCAATTTCAGGAACGGACCGGCCTCTAATTCTGCATCCTCTAAGCAAGAGGGTAATGCCTCACAGCCCAAACCAGCCTGGAAACCTATGCAAGGCTGGAACAAGGGTAAGCAGGCCAAGAAGCCTGCTGCTGCTAACAAAACAGCATGAAGGAGTAGCCCCCGATCCGGGACCGGATCTAGTAGGGGGCAGACTCTCTCTCTTTGCTCAGGCTTGGGCAAGAGATGTTCAGGATCCCTGGACGCTAGAAATAGTTTCTCAGGGTTATCTTCTGGAATTCAGGGAACTACCCCCAAGGGGAAGATTCCACATGTCTCACTTATCCTCAAACCAAATAAAGAGACAGGCGTTTTTACATTGTGTAGAAGACCTGTTAAAGATGGGAGTGATACACCCAGTTCCAATAACGGAACAAGGAATGGGATTTTATTCAAACCTGTTCGTAGTTCCCAAAAAAGAGGGAACCTTCAGACCAATTTTGGATTTGAAGATCCTAAACAAATTTCTCAGGGTACCATCGTTCAAGATGGAAACCATTGGAACGATTCTACCCACTATCCAGGAAGGTCAATTTATGACTACCGTGGATCTAAAGGATGCGTACCTACATATTCCTATCCACAAAGAACATCATCAGTTCCTAAGGTTCGCCTTTCTGGACAAACATTACCAGTTTGTGGCCCTCCCATTCGGATTAGCCACTGCTCCAAGGATATTCACAAAGGTACTCGGGTCCCTTCTAGCGGTTCTAAGACCGAGGGGCATTGCAGTAGTACCATACTTGGACGACATTCTAATACAAGCGTCGTCCCTTTCAAAAGCAAAGGCTCATACAGACATCGTTCTGGCCTTTCTCAGATCTCACGGATGGAAGGTGAACATAGAAAAAAGTTCTCTGTCTCCGTCAACAAGAGTTCCCTTCTTGGGAACAATAATAGATTCCTTAGAAATGAGGATTTTTCTGACAGATGTCAGAAAGTCAAAACTTCTAAGCACTTGTCAAGTTCTTCACTCTGTTCCACGTCCTTCCATAGCTCAGTGCATGGAAGTAGTAGGGTTGATGGTTGCAGCAATGGACATAGTTCCTTTTGCACGAATTCATCTAAGACCATTACAACTGTGCGTGCTCAAACGGTGGAATGGGGACTATACAGACTTGTCTCCAGTGATTCAAGTAGATCAAAAGACCAGAGATTCACTCCGTTGGTGGCTGACCCTGGACCACCTATCCCAGGGAATGAGCTTCCGCAGACCAGAGTGGGTCATTGTCACGACCGACGCCAGTCTAGTGGGCTGGGGCGCGGTCTGGGAATCCCTGAAAGCTCAGGGACTATGGTCTCGGGAAGAGTCTCTTCTCCCGATAAACATTCTGGAACTAAGAGAGATATTCAATGCTCTCAGGGCTTGGCCTCAGCTTGCAAAGGCCAGATTCATAAGATTCCAATCAGACAACATGACGACCGTTGCGTATATCAATCATCAGGGGGGAACAAGGAGTTCCCTGGCGATGAAAGAAGTGACCAAAATAATACAATGGTCGGAGGATCACTCCTGCCATCTATCTGCGATCCACATCCCAGGTGTGGAAAACTGGGAAGCGGATTATCTGAGTCGTCAGACATTCCATCCGGGGGAGTGGGAACTCCACCCGGAGATCTTTGCCCAGTTGACTCAATTATGGGGCATTCCAGACATGGATCTGATGGTGTCTCGTCAGAACTTCAAGGTTCCTTGCTACGGGTCCAGATCCAGGGATCCCAAGGCGACTCTAGTAGATGCACTAGTAGCACCTTGGACCTTCAACCTAGCTTATGTGTTTCCACCGTTTCCTCTCATTCCCAGGCTGGTAGCCAGGATCAAACAGGAGAGGGCCTCGGTGATCTTGATAGCTCCTGCGTGGCCACGCAGGACTTGATATGCAGACCTGGTGAATATGTCATCGGTTCCACCATGGAAGCTACCTTTGAGACAGGACCTTCTTGTTCAGGGTCCATTCGAACATCCAAATCTGGTCTCCCTCCAGCTGACGGCTTGGAGATTGAACGCTTGATTCTATCAAAGCGTGGGTTTTCAGATTCTGTGATAGATACTCTGGTTCAGGCCAGAAAACCGGTAACTAGAAGGATTTACCATAAAGTATGGAAAAGATATATCTGTTGGTGTGAATCCAAGGGATTCCCATGGAATAAGATAAAAATTCCTAAGATTCTTTCCTTTCTGCAAGAAGGTTTGGAGAAAGGATTATCTGCGAGTTCTCTAAAGGGACAGATTTCTGCTTTATCTGTCTTACTACACAAACGACTGGCAGCTGTGCCAGATGTTCAAGCATTTGTTCAGGCTCTGGTTAGGATCAAGCCTGTTTACAGACCTTTGACTCCTCCCTGGAGTCTAAATCTAGTACTTTCAGTTCTTCAAGGGGTTCCGTTTGAACCTTTACATTCCATAGATATTAAGTTATTATCTTGGAAAGTTTTGTTTTTGGTTGCTATTTCTTCTGCTAGAAGAGTTTCAGAGTTATCTGCTCTGCAGTGTTCTCTGCCCTATCTGGTGTTCCATGCAGATAAGGTGGTTTTGCGTACTAAGCCTGGTTTTCTTCCAAAGGTTGTTTCTAACAAGAATATTAACCAGGAGATAGTTGTACCTTCTTTGTGTCCGAATCCAGTTTCAAAGAAGGAACGTTTGTTACACAATTTGGACGTAGTCCGTGCTCTAAAATTCTATTTAGAGGCTACAAAAGATTTCAGACAAACATCTTCTCTGTTTGTCGTCTATTCTGGTAAAAGGAGAGGTCAAAAAGCGACTTCTACCTCTCTTTCCTTTTGGCTTAAAAGCATCATCCGATTGACTTACGAGACTGCCGGACGGCAGCCTCCTGAAAGAATCACAGCTCACTCTACTAGGGCTGTGGCTTCCACATGGGCCTTCAAGAACGAGGCTTCTGTTGATCAGATATGTAAGGCAGCGACTTGGTCTTCACTGCACACTTTTGCCAAATTTTACAAATTTGATACTTTTGCTTCTTCGGAGGCTTTTTTTGGGAGAAAGGTTTTGCAAGCCGTGGTGCTTTCCATTTAGGTAACCTGATTTGCTCCCTCCCTTCATCCGTGTCCTAAAGCTTTGGTATTGGTTCCCACAAGTAAGGATGACGCCGTGGACCGGACACACCAATGTTGGAGAAAACAGAATTTATGCTTACCTGATAAATTACTTTCTCCAACGGTGTGTCCGGTCCACGGCCCGCCCTGGTTTTTTAATCAGGTCTGATGAATTATTTTCTCTAACTACAGTCACCACGGTACCATATGGTTTCTCCTATATTTTTCCTCCTGTCCGTCGGTCGAATGACTGGGGTGGGCGGAGCCTAGGAGTGACTATATGGCCAGCTTTGCTGGGACTCTTTGCCATTTCCTGTTGGGGAAGAGATATTCCCACAAGTAAGGATGACGCCGTGGACCGGACACACCGTTGGAGAAAGTAATTTATCAGGTAAGCATAAATTCTGTTTTTTGACTATAAATTGACAAAGTTGTTGATCTAAGTATTTTAAAGCCTTATTTCTCTTGTAAGGTGTATCCAGTCCACGGATCATCCATTACTTGTGGGATATTCTCCTTCCCAACAGGAAGTTGCAAGAGGATCACCCACAACAGAGCTGCTATATAGCTCCTCCCCTAACTGCCATATCCAGTCATTCTCTTGCAACTCTCAACAAGCATGGAGGTAGTAAGAGGAAAGTGGTTAAATGTAGCTACAGATGCCAGCCTTTTAGGTTGGGGTGCAGTCTGGAACTCCCTGAAGGCTGAGGGGTCGTGGACTCAGGAGGAGTCACTCCTTCCAATAAACATTCTGGAACTAAGAGCGATATTCAATGCTCTTCAGGCTTAGCCTCAGCTAGCGACAATGAGGTTCATCAGATTTCAGTTGGACAACATCACGACTGTGGCTTACATCAACCATCAAGGGGGAACAAGGAGTTCCCTAGCGATGTTAGAAGTTTCAAAGATAATTCGCTGGGCAGAGATTTACTCTTGCCACCTATCAGCTATCCATATCCCAGGTGTAGAAAACTGGGAGGCGGATTTTCTAAGTCGACAGACTTTTCATCCGGGGGAGTGGGAACTCCATACGGAGGTGTTTGCACAATTGATTCATCGTTGGGGCAAACCAGAACTGGATCTCATGGCGTCTCGCCAGAACGCCAAGCTTCCTTGTTACGGATCCAGGTCCAGGGACCCCAAGGCAACACTGATAGATGCTCTAGCAGCGCCTTGGTCCTTCAACCTGGCTTATGTGTTTCCACCGTTTCCTCTGCTCCCTCGTCTGATTGCCAAAATCAAGCAGGAGAGAGCATCAGTGATCTTGATAGCGCCTGCGTGGCCACTCAGGATTGGTATGCAGATCTGGTGGACATGTCATCCTTTCCACCATGGACTCTGCCGTTGAGACAGGACCTTCTACTTCAAGGTACTTTCAATCATCCAAATCTAATTTCTGTGAGGCTGACTGCCTGGAGATTGAATGCTTGATTTTATCAAAGCGTGGTTTCTCCGAGTCAGTCATTGATACCTTAATTCAGGCACGAAAGCCTGTCACCAGGAAAATCTATCATAAGATATGGCGTTCCTTTCGGAACTTTAAAGGAGGACCCTCAGCTTCCTCTTCTTCTACAAAGCAGGAAGGGAATTTTACCCAATCTTAGTCAGTCTGGAGACCCAACCAGAACTGGAATAAAGGTAAACAATCCAAAAAGCCCGCTGCTGCTAGTAAGACAGCATGAAGGGGCGGCTCTCGATCCGGGACCGGATCTAGTAGGGGGCAGACTCTCTTTCTTTGCCCAGGCTTAGATGTTCAGGACCCTTGGGCACTAGAAATAGTGACCCACGGTTATCAATTGGAATTCAAGGACTTTCTCCAAAGAGGGAGATTTCATCTTTCAAAATTATCTGCAAACCAGATAAAAAGAGAGGCGTTCTTACGCTGTGTAAAAGACCTTTTTACCATGGGAGTAATTTGTCCAATTCCAAAACTGGAATAGGGACAGGGGTTTTATTCAAATCTATTTGTGGTTCCCAAAAAAGAGGGAACTTTCAGACCCATCTTAGACCTCAAGTGTCTAAACAAGTTTCTCAGTTCCATCATTCAAGATGGAGACTATACGAACAATTTTACCAATGATCCAGGAGGGTCAATATATGACTACCGTGGACTTGAAGGATGCTTACCTTCATATTCCTATCCACAAGGATCATCATCAGTTTCTAAGGTTTGCCTTCATGGACAAACATTATCAGTTCGTGGCTCTTCCCTTCGGGTTGGCCACAGCACCCAGAATCTTCACAAAAGTTCTAGGGTCTCTTTTAGCGGTTCTCAGACCGCGAGGCATAGCAGTGGCGCCTTATCTGGACTATATTCTGAACCAGGCGTTAACATATCATCTGACAAAATCTCACACAGACACAGTGCTGTCTTTTCTGAGAACTCACGGTTGGAAGGTGAACATAGACTCGGTAGCCATGAAAATATTTCTGACGGAGATCAGAAAATCAAAGATTCCAAATACTTGCCGAGCACTTCAGTCCATTCCTCGGCCATCAGTGGCTCAGTGTATGGAGGTAATTGGATTAATGGTAGCGGCAATGGACATTATTCCATTTGCTCGCTTTCATCTCAGACCGCTGCAGCTGTGCATGCTCGGACATTGGAATGGGGATTATGCAGATTTATCTCCTCAGATAAATCTGGATCAAGAGACCAGAGACTCTCTTCTTTGGTGGTTGTCGCTGGATCATCTGTCCCAGGGGACTTGCTTCCGCAGACCCTTGTGGGTGATAGTGACAACGGACGCCAGCCTTCTGGGCTGGGGTGCAGTCTGGAGTTCCCTGAAGGCTCAGGGTGTTTGGACTCAGGTGGAGTCTCTGCTTCCAATCAATATTCCTAAACTGAGAGCAATATTCAATGCGCTTCAGGCTTGGCCTCAGTTGGCTTCGGCCAAATTTATCAGATTCCAGTCGGACAACATCACGACTGTGGCTTATATCAATCATCAGGGGGGAACAAGGAGTTCCTTAGTAATGGGAGAGGTATCCAAGATAATCTGTTAGGCGGAGACACACTTGTCACCTGTCAGCAATCCACATCCCAGGAGTAGAGAACTGTGAAGCGGATTTTCTAATCCGACAGACTTTTCATCCGGGGGAGTGGGAACGCCACCCGGAGGTATTTGCCTCGTTGATTCTCCGATGGGGCAAACCGGAATTGGATCTGATGGCATCTCGACAGAATGCCAAGCTTCCAAGATACGGATCCAGGTCGAGGGATCCCCAGGCCGAACTGATAGTATAAGCCACATACACACACACATATATAATATACAATCACATACACAGTTGCACACACATATATATAAATAAAAAAAACATTGTAGATGCAGTTAAGTTAACCCAGTAGCAGAGGGAACTGCAGTTTTAGCCTTTTTGGGAGCCGTGGGGTTAACTGCATCTGCTATGTATTTGAGCCGTTTCTCAGAGGAGCAGGAGATTGTGTGAGAGGTTCCATAATGTTTACATACCCTAAGTTTCAGACTACAGACATCCCTAGGGGGAAATATAAGTCAGTGGCTTATTCTCTCTCTCCTGTTCATTCCTGCATGTGCTCTGCTTTTAGACTTCTAGATTGATCAGCTGCTTATGAGAACAGAAAGTGAAAGTAAAAACTGCCATTTTACAAATGTGTGCTAAAAGGAACCACTAGATGGAGCTGGTTTGCAAGAAGTCACAAACAAAACAATATTACAGCCACTTCTGAGGATTTTTTTTATTTAGGAAAAAATTGCGAACTCTCGCGGTTTTAAAATTGTGGAGATTAATCGCGGTTTTAAATCGCATATGCGATTAATCGTTTAGCCCTAATAGATAGTGATACCTCTCTAATTTAATTTTTTTGTGTATTTCTTGTTTCCCTATTTGGATGGTGGGGATAGTATGCTTCTTCCACAGGCGAGGAATCAATTGGTTTGCACTGTTGATCATGAGCTGACATAGTCTTTTATGGGCTTTGGACTGGAGCTTTGGATAGAGGTGGAATAAAAATATTAGTGGATCCAGAGGCATGGGGGTTCCTAAAGTGTGTTGTATATACTGTGATACTGCCTCCCAAAAGGACTGTAATTTAGGGCAAGACCACCAAACATGGTACAATGTTCCCTCTTGTGTACATGATCTCCAGCAACGGTTGGAAGAGTTCGGGAATATGTATTTCAATCTTTGTGGTGTTAGATACCATCTAGTCATTAATTTAATATTAGTTTCTAACAGTTTGGATGAATGAGCTTGTGACGGTTCCCTAGTCACATACATAGACAATGTGTGACACAGTGCCATCTATTGGTTGAACTATCCCAAAAACATCATAACAGCGCCACCAAAAAGGACACAGGAGAAGGAATGACTAATTTGCATATATTTGCATAGGTGAAAATACCAACAGATAAATGTTATTTTCTCCAACATTGGTTTGTCCGGTCCACGGCGTCATCCTTACTTGTGGGATATTCTCTTCCCCAACAGGAAATGGCAAAGAGTCCCAGCAAAGCTGGCCATATAGTCCCTCCTAGGCTCCGCCCACCCCAGTCATTCTCTTTGCCGTTGCACAGGCAACATCTCCATGGAGATGGTTAAGAGTTTTTTGGTGTTTAAATGTAGTTTTTATTCTTCTATCAAGTGTTTGTTATTTTAAAATAGTGCTGGTATGTACTATTTACTCTGAAACAGAAAAGGATGAAGATTTCTGTTTGTAAGAGGAAGATGATTTTAGCAGACAGTAACTAAAATCGATTGCTGTTTCCACATAGGACTGTTGAGATGAAGTAACTTCAGTTGGGGGAAACAGTTAGCAGACTTTTCTGCTTAAGGTATGACTAGCCATATTTCTAACAAGACCATGTAATGCTGGAAGGCTGTCATTTCCCCTCATGGGGACCGGTAAGCCATTTTCTTAGTCAAACATAAAAGAATAAAGGGCTTAAAAAAGGGCTAAAAAACTGGTAGACATTTTTATGGGCTAAAACGATTGCTTTATTGGGGCATATTATGCAGATTCTAGCTAACAATTGGCATTATAATCTTGGGGATCGTTTAAAAAACGGCAGGCACTGTGTTGGACACCTTTTCTCCTGTTAAGTGTAGTCAGTCCACGGGTCATCCATTACTTATGGAATATTTCTCTTCCTAACAGGAAACTGCAAGAGAATTACCCAGCAGAGCTTGGTATATAGCTCCTCCCCTCACCTGTCATACTCAGTCATTCTCTTGCAGCCTAACAGATAGGAAGCTGTGATAGATCTGTGGTGTTTTTTAACTTAGTTTTATTTCTACAATCAAAAGTTTGTTATTTTTAAATGGCACCGGAGTGTGCTGTTTATTCTCAGGCAGCTTTAGAAGAAGAATCTGCCTGAGTTTTTTTCTATGGCCTTAGCAGACGTAACTAAGACCCACTGGCTGTTCTCATCTGAGGAAAAATGAGGTAACTTCAGAGAAGGGGAATAACATGCAGGGCCCCCCTGCAACAAATAGGTATGTGCAGTAAATTATTTTCTGAGGAATGGAATTGACTGAGAAAATACTGCTGATGCCATTGTAAAGTAAGTTCAGCCTTAAATGCAGCGATAGCGACTGGTATCAGGCTGATGTGTGTGTGTGTGCACTGAATGTATTTTCTAAGGAATGGAATTGACTCTGAAAATACTGTAAATACTGAAATAATGTATGAGCCTTAACTGCAGTAAATGTGACTGGTAGCAGGCTTATTAATAATAATACATAACTTTCAAATGTATGTTTAAAACGTTTACTGGCTTGTTAATCGTTTTTGTGAGGTACTTGGTGATAAAACTTATTGGGGCTTGATTTTTACCACATGGCCATTTTTATTTTCTGCATAGAAACAGTTTCTGAGCTTCCCCACTGTTGTAATATGAGTGAAAATTTACCTCACAGAGGGAGGTAATCAGTCACAGTAGTCCTGTGACAGTGTATTTGACTGTGAGAAAAACGTTAATTATATAATTGTTATCCGTTTTTGGGTACTAAGGGGTTAATCATCCATTTGCTGGTGGGTGCAATCCTTTGCTAACTTAATACATTTACTGTGAAAATTTGGTTGCTATAACTATTTTTGTTCATTGTTATTTCAACTGTGTCAGTTTTTCTGTGCTTCTTAAAGGCACAGTAACGTTTTTTATATTGCTTGTAAATTAATTTTGAAAAGTATTTCCAAGTTTGCTAGTCTCATTGCTAGTTTGTTTAAACATGTCTGACTTAGATGAATCTCTTTGTTCACTATGTTTAAAGGCCAATGTGGAGCCCAATAGAAATTTGTGTACCAATTGCATTGATGCTACTTTGAATAAAAGTCAATCTTTACATGTAAAGAAATTATCACCAGACGACGAGGGGGAAGTTATGCCGACTAACTCTCCTCACGTGTCAGTACCTGCGCCTCCCGCTCAGGAGGTGCGTGATTTGTGGCGCCAAGTACATCAGGGAGGCCCTTACAAATCACTTTGCAAGACAGAAGTATTATCTAAGTTGCCAGATTTAAGAGGCAAGCGCGATAGCTCTGGGTTAAGGATAGAGCGCGCGGATGAGATGAGAGCCATGTCAGATACTGCGTCACAGTTTGCAGAACGTGAGGACGGAGAGCTTCATTCTGTGGGTGACAGATCTGATCCAGGGAGACTGGATTCAGAGATTTCCAATTTTAAATTTAAGCTAGAGAACCTCCGCACATTGCTAGGGGAGGTATTAGCGGCTCTGAATGATTGTAACACGGTTGCAATTCCAGAGAAATTATGTAGGTTGGATAAATACTATGCGGTGCTGGTGTGGACTGACGTATTTCCTATACCAAAAAGGCTTACAGAGATTGTTAGCAAGGAGTGGGATAGACCTGGTGTGCCTTTTACCCCTCCTCCCATATTTAGGAAAATGTTTCCTATTGACGCCACCACACGAGACTTATGGCAGACGGTCCCTAAGGTGGAGGGAGCAGTTTCTACTTTAGCTAAGCGTACCACTATCCCGGTGGAGGATAGTTGTGCCTTTTCAGATCCAATGGATAAAAAATTAGAGGGTTACCTTAAGAAAATGTTTGTTCAACAAGGTTTTATTTTACAGCCCCTTGCATGCATTGCGCCTGTCACTGCTGCGGCAGCATTCTGGTTTGAGTCTCTGGAAGAGGCCATTCGCTCAGCTCCATTGGATGAAATAATGAACAAGCTTAAAACACTTAAGCTAGCTAACGCATTTGTTTCTGATGCCGTTGTGCATTTAACCAAACTTACGGCTAAGAACTCCGGATTCGCCATCCAAGCGCGCAGAGCGATATGGCTTAAATCCTGGTCAGCTGACGTGACTTCTAAATCTAAATTGCTTAATATTCCTTTCAAAGGGCAGACCTTATTCGGGCCCAGCTTGAAAGAAATTATTGCTGACATTACGGGAGGTAAGGGCCATGCTCTACCTCAGGACAGGGCCAAATCAAAGGCCAAACAGTCTCATTTTCGTGCCTTTCGTAACTTCAAGGCAGGAGCAGCATCAACTTCCTCCGCTCCAAAACAGGAAGGAGCTGTTGCTCGTTACAGGCAGGGCTGGAAAGTTAACCAGTCCTGGAACAGGGGCAAGCAGGCCAAGAAACCAGCTGCTGCCCCCAAGACAGCATGAAGAGAGGGCCCCCTATCCGGAAACGGATCTAGTGGGGGGCAGACTTTCTCTCTTCGCCCAGGCTTGGGCAAGAGATGTCCAGGATCCCTGGGCGTTGGAGATCATATCCCAGGGATATCTCCTGGACTTCAAAACTTCTCCTCCATGGGGGAGATTTCATCTTTCAAGGTTATCAGCAAACCAAACAAAGAAAGAGGCGTTTCTACGCTGTGTACAAGACCTCTTACTAATGGGGGTAGTCCACCCAGTTCCGCGGACGGAACACGGGCAGGGATTCTATTCAAATCTATTTGTGGTTCCCAAAAAAGAGGGAACCTTCAGACCAATCTTGGACTTAAAAATCCTAAACAAATTTCTAAGAGTTCCATCATTCAAAATGGAGACTATTCGAACCATCCTTCCCATGATCCAAGAGGGTCAGTACATGACCACGGTGGACCTAAAGGATGCCTACCTTCACATACCGATTCACAAGGACCATTACCGGTATTTGAGATTTGCCTTCCTAGACAGGCATTACCAGTTTGTAGCTCTTCCCTTCGGATTAGCTACGGCTCCAAGAATCTTTACAAAAATTCTAGGATCATTTCTGGCGGTACTAAGACCGCGAGGCATAGCGGTGACTCCGTACCTAGACGACATTCTGATACAAGCGTCAAGTTTTCAAACTGCCAAGTCTCATACAGAGATAGTTCTGGCATTTCTGAGGTCGCATGGGTGGAAGGTGAACGTGGAAAAGAGTTCTCTATTACCACTTACAAGAGTTCCCTTTCTAGGGACTCTTATAGATTCTGTAGAGATGAAAATTTACCTGACAGAGGCCAGGTTATTAAAACTTCTAAATGCTTGCCGTGTCCTTCACTCCATTCCACACCCGTCAGTAGCTCAGTGCATGGAAGTAATCGGCTTAATGGTAGCGGCAATGGACATAGTACCATTTGCGCGCCTGCATCTCAGACCGCTGCAATTGTGCATGCTAAGTCAGTGGAACGGGGATTACTCAGATTTGCCCCCCCTACTAAATCTGGATCAAGAGACCAGAGATTCTCTTCTATGGTGGCTCTCTCGGCCACATCTGTCCAAGGGGATGACCTTTCGCAGGCCAGATTGGACGATTGTAACAACAGACGCCAGCCTTCTAGGCTGGGGAGCAGTCTGGAATTCCCTGAAAGCTCAGGGATTATGGACTCAGGAGGAGAAACTCCTCCCAATAAATATTCTGGAGTTAAGAGCAATATTCAATGCTCTCCTAGCTTGGCCTCAGTTAGCAACTCTGAGGTTCATCAGATTTCAGTCGGACAACATCACGACTGTGGCTTATATCAACCATCAAGGGGGAACCAGAAGTTCCCTAGCGATGTTGGAAGTCTCAAAGATAATTCGCTGGGCAGAGTCTCACTCTTGCCAGCTGTCAGCGATCTACATCCCAGGCGTGGAGAACTGGGAGGCGGATTTTCTAAGTCGCCAGACTTTTCATCCGGGAGAGTGGGAACTTCATCCGGAGGTCTTTGCTCAACTGGTTCGTCGTTGGGGCAAACCAGATCTGGATCTCATGGCGTCTCGTCAGAACGCCAAGCTTCCTTGTTACGGATCCAGGTCCAGGGACCCGGGAGCGGTGCTGATAGATGCTCTGACAGCCCCTTGGGTCTTCAACATGGCTTATGTGTTTCCACCATTCCCAATGCTTCCTCGTTTGATTGCCAAGATCAATCAGGAGAGAGCTTCAGTGATTCTGATAGCGCCTGCGTGGCCACGCAGGACCTGGTATGCAGACCTAGTGGACATGTCGTCCTGTCCACCGAGGTCTCTGCCTCTGAGACAGGACCTTCTAATTCAGGGTCCTTTCAAACATCCAAATCTAATTTCTCTGAGGCTGACTGCATGGAGATTGAACGCTTGATTCTATCAAAGCGTGGTTTCTCGGAGTCGGTTATTGATAACTTAATACAGGCTAGGAAACCTGTTACCAGACAAATTTACCATAAAATATGGCGTAAATATTTACATTGGTGCGAATCCAAGAGTTACTCATGGAGTAAGGTTAGGATTCCTAGGATATTGTCCTTTCTACAAGAGGGTTTAGAAAAGGGCTTATCTACTAGTTCGTTAAAGGGACAGATTTCTGCTCTGTCTATTCTTCTACACAAACGTCTGGCTGAAGTTCCAGACGTTCAGGCTTTCTGTCAGGCTTTAACTAGGATTAAGCCTGTGTTTAAGTCTGTTGCTCCGCCGTGGAGCTTAAACTTAGTTCTTAATGTTCTTCAAGGCGTTCCATTTGAACCCCTTCATTCCATTGATATCAAGTTGTTATCTTGGAAAGTTCTGTTTTTGATGGCTATTTCCTTGGCTCGGAGAGTCTCTGAGTTATCTGCCTTACATTGTGATTCTCCTTATCTGATTTTCCATTCAGACAAGGTAGTTCTGCGTACTAAACCTGGGTTCTTACCTAAGGTAGTTACTAACAAGAATATCAATCAAGAGATTGTTGTTCCATCTCTGTGTCCTAACCCTTCTTCAAAGAAGGAACGACTTTTGCATAATCTGGACGTAGTCCGTGCCCTGAAATTCTATTTGCAGGCAACTAAGGATTTTCGTCAAACTTCTTCCCTGTTTGTCGTTTACTCTGGACAGAGGAGAGGTCAAAAGGCTTCGACTACCTCTCTCTCTTTTTGGCTTCGTAGCATAATACGATTAGCCTATGAGACTGCTGGACAGCAGCCTCCTGAAAGGATTACAGCTCATTCTACTAGAGCTGTGGCTTCCACCTGGGCCTTTAAAAATGAGGCCTCTGTTGAACAGATTTGCAAGGCTGCGACTTGGTCTTCGCTTCACACTTTTTCAAAATTTAACAAATTTGACACTTTTGCTTCCTCGGAGGCTGTGTTTGGGAGAAAGGTACTTCAGGCAGTGGTTCCTTCTGTTTAATGTTACTGCCTTGTCCCTCCCTTCATCCGTGTACTTTAGCTTTGGTATTGGTATTCCATAAGTAATGGATGACCCGTGGACTGACTACACTTAACAGGAGAAAACATAATTTATGCTTACCTGATAAATTCCTTTCTCCTGTAGTGTAGTCAGTCCACGGCCCGCCCTGTTTTTACGGCAGGTCTAAATTTTAATTAAACTCCAGTCACCACTGTACCCTATGGTTCCTCCTTTCTCGTATGCTTGGTCGAATGACTGAGTATGACAGGTGAGGGGAGGAGCTATATACCAAGCTCTGCTGGGTAATTCTCTTGCAGTTTCCTGTTAGGAAGAGAAATATTCCATAAGTAATGGATGACCCGTGGACTGACTACACTACAGGAGAAAGGAATTTATCAGGTAAGCATAAATTATGTTTTTTAGTCTGGGGGCCTTTCTAGTTATAGACTGAGCCTCATTTTCGTGCCATTACTGCGCAGTTGTTTTTGGAGAGCAAGGCATGCAGATGCATGTGTGAGGATCTAAGAATCACTAAAAAAGCTTCTAGAAGGCGTCATTTGGTATCGTATTCCCCTCTGGGCTTGGTTGGGTCTCAGCAAAGCATATAGCTGGGACTGTATAGGGGTCAAATTTAAAAACGGCTCCGGTTCCGTTATTTTAAGGGTTAAAGCTCTGAAATTTGGTGTGCAATACTTTTAATGCTTTAAGACACTGTGGTGAAATTTTGGTAATTTTTGAACAATTCCTTCATACTTTTTCACATATTCAGTAATAAAGTGTTTTCTGTTTGAAATTTAAAGAGACAGTAACGGTTTTATTTTAAAACGTTTTTTGTGCTTTGTTGACAAGTTTAAGCCTGTTTAACATGTCTGTACCTTCAGATAAGCTATGTTCTATATGTATGAAAGCCAATGTGTCTCCCCATTTAAATTTATGTGATAATTGTGCCATAGCGTCCAAACAAAGTAAGGACAGTAATGCCACAGATAATGATATTGCCCAAGATGATTCCTCAAATGAGGGGAGTAAACATGATACTACATCATCCCCTACTGTGTCTACACCAGTTTTGCCCATACAGGAGGCCCCTAGTACATCTAGTGCGCCAATACTTATTACCATGCAACAATTAACGGCTGTAATGGATAACTCCATAGCAAATCTTTTATCCAAAATGCCTACTTATCAGAGAAAGCGTGATTGCTCTGTTTTAAACACTGAAGAGCAAGAGGGCGCTGATGATAACTGTTCTGACATACCCTCACACCAATCTCAAGGGGCCATGAGGGAGGTTTTGTCTGATGGAGAAATCTCAGATTCAGGAAAAATTTCTCATCAAGCTGAACCTGATGTTGTGAAATTTAAATTTAAATTAGAACATCTCTGCGCACTGCTTAAGGAGGTGTTATCTACTCTGGATGATTGTGACAATTTGGTCATTCCAGAGAAATTATGTAAGATGGACAAGTTCCTAGAGGTTCCGGTGCCCCCCGACGCTTTTCCTATACCCAAGCGGGTGGCGGACATAGTAAATAAAGAGTGGGAAAAACCCGGGATACCTTTTGTTCCCCCCCTATATTTAAGAAATTATTTTCCAGTCCCCAAGGTCGAGGGGGCGGTTTCTACTCTAAACAAACGCACTACTATTCCTATCGAAGATAGTTGTGCTTTCAAAGATCCTATGGATAAAAAATTAGAGGGTTTGCTTAAAAAGATTTTTGTACAGCAAGGTTACCTTCTACAACCAATTTCGTGCATTGTTCCTGTCACTACGGCAGCATGTTTCTGGTTCGAGGAACTAGAAAAGTCGCTCAGTAGAGAATCTTCATATGAGGAGGTTATGGACAGAGTTCACGCACTTAAATTGGCTAACTCTTTTGTTTTAGATGCCGCTTTGCAATTAGCTAGATTAGCGGCGAAAAATTCAGGGTTTGCTATCGTGGCGCGCAGAGCGCTTTGGCTAAAGTCTTGGTCAGCGGATGTGTCTTCCAAGACAAAATTGCTTAACATCCCTTTCAAAGGTAAAACATTATTTGGACCAGATTTGAAAGAGATTATTTCAGACATCACTGGGGGAAAGGGCCACGCCCTCCCACAGGATAGGTCTTTTAAGGCTAAAAATAAGCCTAATTTTTGTCCCTTTCGCAGAAACGGACCAGCCTCTAATTCTGCATCCTCTAAGCAAGAGGGTAATACTTCACAACCCAAACCAGCCTGGAAACCAATGCAAGGCTGGAACAAGGGTAAGCAGGCCAAGAAGCCTACCACTGCTACCAAAACAGCATGAAGGGATAGCCCCCGATCCGGGACCAGATCTAGTGGGGGGCAGACTCTCTCTCTTTGCTCAGGCTTGGGCAAGAGATGTTCAGGATCCTTGGGCGCTAGAAATAGTTTCTCAAGGTTATCTCCTGGAATTCAAGGAACTACCCCCAAGGGGAAGGTTCCACAGGTCTCACTTATCCTCAAACCAAATAAAGAGACAGGCATTCTTACATTGTGTAGAAGACCTGTTAAAGATGGGAGTGATACATCCAGTTCCAATAAGAGAACAAGGAATGGGATTTTATTCCAATCTGTTCGTAGTTCCCAAAAAAGAGGGAACATTCAGACCAATTTTGGATTTGAAGATCCTAAACAAATTTCTCAGGGTACCATCGTTCAAAATGGAAACTATTCGAACGATCCTACCCACCATCCAGGAAAGTCAATTTATGACTACCGTGGATTTAAAGGATGCGTACCTACATATTCCTATCCACAAGGAACATCATCAGTTCCTAAGGTTCGCTTTTCTGGACAAGCATTACCAGTTTGTGGCACTTCCATTCGGATTAGCCACTGCTCCAAGGATTTTCACAAAGGTACTAGGGTCCCTTCTAGCGGTTCTAAGACCAAGGGGCATTGCAGTAGTACCTTACTTGGACGACATCCTAATTCAAGCGTCGTCCCTGTCAAAAGTAAAGGCTCATACGGACATCGTCCTAGCCTTTCTCAGATCTCACGGATGGAAGGTGAACAAAGAAAAAAGTTCTCTGTCCCCGTCAACAAGAGTTCCCTTCTTGGGAACAATAATAGATTCCTTAGAAATGAGGATTTTTCTGACAGAGGTCAGAAAATCAAAACTTCTAAGCTCTTGTCAAGTACTTCATTCTGTTCCTCGTCCTTCCATAGCGCAGTGCATGGAAGTAATAGGATTGATGGTTGCAACAATGGACATAGTTCCTTTTGCACAAATTCATCTAAGACCATTACAACTGTGCATGCTCAGACAGTGGAATGGGGATTATACAGACTTGTCTCCGATGATTCAAGTAGATCAAAAGACCAGAGATTCACTCCGTTGGTGGCTGACCCTGGACAATCTGTCCCAGGGAATGAGCTTCCGCAGACCAGAGTGGGTCATTGTCACGACCGACGCCAGTCTAGTGGGCTGGGGCGCGGTCTGGGAATCCCTGAAAGCTCAGGGTCTATGGTCTCGGGAAGAGAGCGATATTCAATGCTCTCAGAGCTTGGCCTCAACTAGCAAAGGCCAAATTCATAAGGTTTCAATCAGACAACATGACGACCGTTGCATATATCAATCATCAGGGGGGAACAAGGAGTTCCCTGGCGATGAAAGAAGTGACCAAAATAATTCAATGGGCGGAGGATCACTCCTGCCACTTGTCTGCGATCCACATCCCAGGAGTGGAAAATTGGGAAGCGGATTTTCTGAGTTGTCAGACATTCCATCCGGGGGAGTGGGAACTCCATCCGGAAATCTTTGCCCAAATAACTCAATTATGGGGCATTCCAGACATGGATCTGATGGCGTCTCGTCAGAACTTCAAGGTTCCTTGCTACGGGTCCAGATCCAGGGATCCCAAGGCGACTCTAGTAGATGCACTAGTAGCACCTTGGACCTTCAACCTAGCTTATGTATTCCCACCGTTTCCTCTCATTCCCAGGCTGGTAGCCAGGATCAATCAGGAGAGGGCCTCGGTGATCTTGATAGCTCCTGCGTGGCAACGCAGGACTTGGTATGCAGACCTGGTGAATATGTCATCGGCTCCACCATGGAAGCTACCTTTGAGACAGGACCTTCTTGTTCAGGGTCCATTCGAACATCCGAATCTGGTTTCCCTCCAACTGACGGCTTGGAGATTGAACGCTTGATTTTATCAAAGCGTGGGTTTTCAGATTCTGTAATAGATACTCTGATTCAGGCTAGAAAGCCTGTAACTAGAAAAATTTACCATAAAATATGGAAAAAATATATCTGTTGGTGTGAATCCAAAGGATTCCCATGGAACAAGATAAAAATTCCTAAGATTCTATCCTTTCTACAAGAAGGTTTGGAGAAAGGATTATCTGCAAGTTCTCTAAAGGGACAGATCTCTGCTTTATCTGTTTTACTTCACAAAAGACTGGCAGCCGTGCCAGATGTTCAAGCATTTGTTCAGGCTCTGGTTAGGATCAAGCCTGTTTACAGACCTTTGACTCCTCCCTGGAGTCTAAATCTAGTTCTTTCAGTTCTTCAAGGGGTTCCGTTTGAGCCTTTACATTCCATAGATATTAAGTTACTATCTTGGAAAGTTTTGTTTTTGGTTGCTATTTCTTCTGCTAGAAGAGTTTCAGAGTTATCTGCTCTGCAGTGTTCTCCGCCCTATCTAGTGTTCCATGCAGATAAGGTGGTTTTGCGTACTAAGCCTGTTTTTCTTCCTAAAGTTGTTTCTAACAAAAATATTAACCAGGAGATAGTTGTACCTTCTTTGTGTCCGAATCCAGTTTCAAAGAAGGAACGTTTGTTACACAATTTGGACGTTGTCCGTGCTCTAAAGTTCTATTTAGAGGCTACTAAAGATTTCAGACAAACATCTTCCTTGTTTGTTGTTTATTCTGGTAAAAGGAGAGGTCAAAAAGCGACTGCTACCTCTCTTTCCTTTTGGCTTAAAAGCATTATCCGATTGGCTTATGAGACTGCCGGACGGCAGCCTCCTGAAAGAATCACAGCTCACTCCACTAGGGCTGTGGCTTCCACATGGGCCTTCAAGAACGAGGCTTCTGTTGACCAGATATGTAAGGCAGCGACTTGGTCTTCACTGCACACTTTTGCCAAATTTTACAAATTTGATACTTTTGCTTCTTCGGAGGCTATTTTTGGGAGAAAGGTTTTGCAAGCTGTGGTGCCTTCCGTTTAGGTAACCTGATTTGCTCCCTCCCTTCATCCGTGTCCTAAAGCTTTGGTATTGGTTCCCACAAGTAAGGATGACGCCGTGGACCGGACACACCAATGTTGGAGAAAACAGAATTTATGCTTACCTGATAAATTACTTTCTCCAACAGTGTGTCCGGTCCACGGCCCGCCCTGGTTTTTTAATCAGGTCTGATGAATTATTTTCTCTAACTACAGTCACCACGGTACCATATGGTTTCTCCTATATATATTTCGAATGACTGGGGTGGGCGGAGCCTAGGAGGGACTATATGGCCAGCTTTGCTGGGACTCTTTGCCATTTCCTGTTGGGGAAGAGAATATCCCACAAGTAAGGATGACGCCGTGGACCGGACACACCGTTGGAGAAAGTAATTTATCAGGTAAGCATAAATTCTGTTTTTACTGTTTAGAACTACCTAAATCCTCCATCCTGTTGACAAAGTTATATTGCTATATTATATTGTTTCCTATATGTTTTTCTATGCTTATTTTAAGGAGTGTGTGTCACCATATGCTTACTGGTGTGTTTGTAAAAGCTAGTCCTGAGTGAAATAAAGCAATAGTAGTAGTTCCTTCTGGAACAGGTAGTCCTATCTGATTCTAGTAGTAGTTCCTTCTGGAACAGGTAGTCCTATCTGATTCTTTCAGGTGTACCAGTTGTAGAGGTTCTGACCCTGCATTTTGGCTGCATCTTCCCTGCAAGAGAGACCTGCTACAGAGTCTGTGGGCCTGTATGCAAAGAGCTGGCCTTGTGAGCCCCAATTGTCTTTTTAAAGACAGTGCAGGGAAAGGAGTCAATACCTACGTGAAGAAAGGAGTGTGGCAGAGGGGACATTACCTGCCTGACAGGAGCAGCAAAGCAGAGCGATCTATTCCTGCCTAGAAGAAACCAGAGGGGATGCTACCTGCTGGAAGTGTGCAGTGAGGCAGAGGGATCTATTCCTGCCTAGAAGCAGACACGCAGAGGGGACGCTACCTGCCTGGGATCCCACTGAGACCAGCCCAGCTGGGGGAGATACAGCCGCTGGCTTGACCCTGGTCTCAGTAACTATATCTCTTGTCCCACTATCTCGTGGCCACCCCTGGGTTTGGACAAAGGAAGGGAGACCCCAAAGCGGAGTACCGCTACAGAGCTGATTTGTGTATATTTACAAAAATCCTATTCCAGTCTTTGATCGGTATTAAGAAAGGTAGATCTTTATCACCACCATCTTGTAGCTCACGTATTGTTGTATCCTGTGATAGGAGCAGTGCACTTTATCTTATTACAGAATCCAGCTGGTAAAGCTCTGCATTTTATACTGAGTCCCACCATCTTGTAGCTCACGTGTATTGTTGTATCGTGTGATAGGAGCAGTATACTTTATTTCATTACAGAATCCAGCTGGTAAAGCTCTGCATTTTATACTGGTGCCGCCATCTTGTAGCTGTGTATTGTTGTAGCATGTGATAGGAGCAGTGCACTTTATCTCATTACAAAATCCAGCTGGTAAAGCTCTGTATTTTATACTGGTGCCGCCATCTTGTAGCTGTGTATTGTTGTATCCTGTGATAGGAGCAGTGCACTTTAACTCATTACAGAATCCAGCTGGTAAAGCTCTGCATTTTATACTGGTGCCGCCATCTTGTAGCTGTGTATTGTTGCGTCCTGTGATAGGAGCAGTGCACTTTATCTCATTACAGAATCCAGCTGGTAAAGCTCTGCATTTTATACTGGTGCCGCCATCTTGTAACTCACATATTGTTGTATCATGTGACATGAACAGTACAATTTATCTTATTACAGAATCCAGCTGGTAAAACTCTGCATTTTATACTGGTGCCACCATCTTGTAGCTGCGTATTGTTATATCCTGTGATAGGAGCAGTGCACTTTATCTTATTACAGAATCCAGCTGGTAAAGCTCTGCATTTTATACTGGTGCCGCCATCTTGTAGCTCACGTATTGTTGTATCATGTGATAGGAACAGTGCACATTATCTCATTAAAGAATCCAGCTGGTAAAGCTCTGCATTTTATACTGGTGCCGCCATCTTGTAGCTCACATATTGTTGTATCCTGTGATAGGAGCAGTGCACATTATCTCATTACAGAATCCAGCTGGTAAAGTTCTGCATTTTATACTGGTGCCGCCATCTTGTAGCTGACGTATTGTTGTATCCTGTGATAGGAGCAGTGCACTTTATCTCATTACAGAACCCAGCTGGTAAAGCTCTGCATTTTATACTGGTGCCGCCATCTTGTAGCTCACGTATTGTTGTATCCTGTGATAGGAGCAGTGCACTTTATCTCATTACAGAACCCAGCTGGTAAAGCTCTGCATTTTATACTGGTGCCGCCATCTTGTAGCTGTGTATTGTTGTATCATGTGATAGGCCCAGTGCACTTTATCTTATTACAGAATCCAGCTGGTAAAGCTCTGCATTTTAAACTGGTGCCGCCATCTTGTAACTTTGTATTGTTGCATCCTGTGATAGGAACAGTGCACTTTATCTTATTAAAGAATACAGCTGGTAAAGCTCTGCATTTTATACTGGTGCCGCCATCTTGTAGCTCACGTATTGTTGTATCATGTGATAGGAGCAGTGCACTTTATCTCATTACAGAATCCAGCTGGTAAAGCTCTGCATTTTATACTGGTGCCGCAATCTTGTAGCTCACGTATTGTTGCATCCTGTGATAGGAGCAGTGCACTTTATCTCATTACAGAATACAGCTGGTAAAGCTCTGCATTTTATACTGGTGCCGCCATCTTGTAGCTGTGTATTGTTACATCCTGTGATAGGAGCAGTGCACTTTATCTTATTACAGAATACAGCTGGTAAAGCTCTGCATTTTATACTGGTGCCACCATCCTGTACCTCATGTATCGTTGTATCATGTGATAGGAGCAGTGCACATTATCTCATTACATAATCCAGCTGGTAAAGTTCTGCATTTTATACTGAGTCCCGCCATCTTGTAGCTTTGTATTGTTGTATCCTGTGATAGGAGCAGTGCACTTTATCTCATTACAGAATCCAGCTGGTAAAGCTCTGCATTTTATACTGGTGCCACCATCTTGTACCTCATGTATCATTGTATCATGTGATAGGAGCAGTGCACATTATCTCATTACAGAATCCAGCTGGTAAAGCTCTGCATTTTATACTGGTGCCACCATCTTGTAGCTGTGTATTGTTGTATCTTGAGATAGGAGCAGTGCACTTTATCTCATTTCAGAATCCAGCTGGTAAAGCTTTGCATTTTATACTGGTGCCACCATCTTGTAGCTGTGTATTGTTGTATCGTGTGATAGGAGCAGTGCACTTTATTTCATTACAGAATCCAGCTGGTAAAGCTCTGTATTTTATACTGGTGCCACCATCTTGTAGCTGTGTATTATTGTATCCTGAGATAGGAGCAGTGCACTTTATCTCATTTCAGAATCCAGCTGGTAAAGCTCTGTATTTTATACTGGTGCCACCATCTTGTAGCTCATGTATTGTTGTATCCTGTGATAGGAGCAGTGCACTTTATCTCATTACAAAATCCAGCTGGTAAAGCTCTGCATTTTATACTGGTGCCGCCATCTTGTAGCTCACGTATTATTGAATCCTGTGATAGGAGCAGTGCACTTTATGTCATTACAGAATCCAGCTGGTAAAGTTCTGCATTTTATACAGGTGCCGCCATCTTGTAGCTGTGTATTGTTGTATCCTGTGATAGGAGCAGTGTACTTTATCTCATTACAGAATCCAGCTGGTAAAGCTCTGCATTTTTTACTGGTGCCACCATCTTGTAGCTCACGTATTGTTGTATCCTGTGATAGGAGCAGTGCACTTTATCTCATTACAGAATCCAGCTGGTAAAGCTCTGCATTTTATACTGGTGCCGCCATCTTGTAGCTCATGTATTGTTGTATCCTGTGATAGGAGCAGTGCACTTTATTTCATTACAGAATCCAGTTGGTAAAGCTCTGCATTTTATACTGGTGTCGCCATCTTGTAGCTGCGTATTGTTGTATCCTGTGATAGGATTAGAGCACTTTATCTCATTACAGAATCCAGCTGGTAAAGCCCTGCATTTTATACTGGTGCCGCCATTTTGTAGCTGTGTATTGTTGTATCCTGTGATAGGAGCAGTACACTTTATTTCATTAAAAAATTCAGCTGGTAAAGCTCTGCATTTTATACTGGTGCCGCCATCTTGTAGCTGCGTATTGTTGTATCCTGTGATAGGAGCAGTGCACTTTATTTCATTACAGAATCCAGTTGGTAAAGCTCTGCATTTTATACTGAGTCCCGCCATCTTGTAGCTTTGTATTGTTGTATCCTGTGATAGGAGCAGTGCACTTTATCTCATTACAGAACCCAGCTGGTAAAGCTCTGCATTTTATACTGGTGCCGCCATCTTGTACTGTGTATTATTGTATCCTGTGATAGGAGCAGTGCACTTTATCTCATTACAGAATCCAGCTGGTAAAGCTCTGCATTTTATACTGGTGCCGCCATTTTGTAGCTGCGTATTGTTGTATCCTGTGATAGGAGCAGTGCACTTTATTTCATTAAAAAATTCAGCTGGTAAAGCTCTGCATTTTATACTGGTGCCGCCATCTTGTAGCTGCGTATTGTTGTATCCTGTGATAGGTGCAGTGCACTTTATTTCATTACAGAATCCAGTTGGTAAAGCTCTGCATTTTATACTGAGTCCCGCAATCTTGTAGCTTTGTATTGTTGTATCCTGTGATAGGAGCAGTGCACTTTATCTCATTACAGAACCCAGCTGGTAAAGCTCTGCATTTTATACTGGTGCCGCCATCTTGTACTGTGTATTATTGTATCCTGTGATAGGAGCAGTGCACTTTATCTCATTACAGAATCCAGCTGGTAAAGCTCTGCATTTTATACTGGTGCCGCCATCTTGTAGCTCATGTATTGTTGTATCCTGTGATAGGAGCAGTGCACTTTATCTCATTACAGAATCCAGCTGGTAAAGCTCTGCATTTTATACTGGTGCCGCCATCTTGTAGCTCATGTATTGTTGAATCCTGTGATAGGAGCAGTGCACTTTATCTCATTACAGAATCCAGCTGGTAAAGCTCTGCATTTTATACTGGTGCCACCATCTTGTAGCTGTGTATTGTTGTATCATGTGATAGGAGCAGTGCACTTTATCTCATTACAGAATCCAGCTGGTAAAGCTCTGCATTTTATACTGGTGCCACCATCTTGTAGCTGTGTATTGTTACGTCCTGTGATAGGAGCAGTGCACTTTATCTCATTACAGAATCCAGCTGGTAAAGCTCTGCATTTTATACTGGTGCCGCCATCTTGTAGCTGCGTATTGTTGTATCCTGTGATAGGAGCAGTGCACTTTATTTCATTACAGAATCCAGTTGGTAAAGCTCTGCATTTTATACTGGTGCCGCCATTTTGTAGCTGCATATTGTTACATCATGTGATAGGAGCAGTGCACTTTATCTCATTACAGAATCCAGCTGGTAAAGCTCTGCATTTTATACTGGTGCCGCCATCTTGTAGCTGTGTATTGTTGTATCCTGTGATAGGAGCAGTGCACTTTATCTCATTACAGAATCCAGCTTGTAAAGCTCTGCATTTTATACTGGTGCCGCCATCTTGTAGCTGTGTATTGTTGTATCCTGTGATAGGAGCAGTGCACTTTATCTCATTACAGAATCCAGCTGGTAAAGCTCTGCATTTTATACTGGTGCCGCCATCTTGTAGCTGTGTATTGTTGTATCATGTGATAGGAGCAGTGCACTTTATCTCATTACAGAATCCAGCTGGTAAAGCTCTGCATTTTATACTGGTGCCACCATCTTGTAGCTGTGTATTGTTGTATCCTGTGATAGGAGCAGTGCACTTTATCTCATTACAGTATCCAGCTGGTAAAGCTCTGCATTTTATACTGGTGCCACCATCTTGTAGCTGTGTATTGTTACATCATGTTATAGGAGCAGTGCACATTATCTCATTACAGAGCCCAGCTGGTAAAGCTCTGCATTTTATACTGGTGCCGCCATCTTGTAGCTCATGTATTGTTGTATCCTGTGATAGGAACAGTGCACTTTATCTCATTACAGAATCTAGCTGGTAAAGCTTTGCATTTTATACTGGTGCCGCCATCTTGTAGCTCACGTATTGTTGTATCCTGTGATTGGAGCAGTGCACTTTATGTCATTACAGTATCCAGCTGGTAAAGCTCTGCATTTTATACTGGTGCCACCATCTTGTAGCTGTGTATTGTTACATCATGTGATAGGAGCAGTGCACATTATCTCATTACAGAGCCCAGCTGGTAAAGCTCTGCATTTTATACTGGTGCCGCCATCTTGTAGCTCATGTATTGTTGTATCCTGTGATAGGAACAGTGCACTTTATCTCATTACAGAATCTAGCTGGTAAAGCTCTGCATTTTATACTGGTGCCGCCATCTTGTAGCTCATGTATTGTTGTATCCTGTGATAGGAACAGTGCACTTTATCTCATTACAGAATCCAGCTGGTAAAGCTCTGCATTTTATACCGGTGCCGCCATCTTGTAGCTCATGTATTGTTGTATCCTGTGGTTGGAGCAGTGCACTTTATGTCATTACAGTATCCAGCTGGTAAAGCTCTGCATTTTATACTGGTGCCACCATCTTGTAGCTGTGTATTGTTACATCATGTGATAGGAGCAGTGCACATTATCTCATTACAGAGCCCAGCTGGTAAAGCTCTGCATTTTATACTGGTGCCGCCATCTTGTAGCTCATGTATTGTTGTATCCTGTGATAGGAACAGTGCACTTTATCTCATTACAGAATCCAGGTGGTAAAGCTCTGCATTTTATACTGGTGCCGCCATCTTGTAGCTGCATATTGTTGTATCATGTGATAGGAGCAGTGCACTTTATCTCATTACAGAATCTAGCTGGTAAAGCTCTGCATTTTATACTGGTGCCGCCATCTTGTAGCTCATGTATTGTTGTATCCTGTGATAGGAGCAGTGCACTGTCAGATCTGTGATGTTACTGGCTTTTTGACAGTTGTACTTATTACTTCAGTTTAGCTCACATAATAGAGAGGGGAAGAGTTACATTTTTGCAGTTTTTTGCACAGTTTAAAAGTTACATAACAAATATAATCTCCAAGATGGTGGCACCCGGTGTGAAAATGCTGAGCTTCACTAACAGATAAATATAAGGAGTTAAAATAAGAGAACAACTTTGAAGACAGCTGCAGGCACAGGAGCAAAACATTGGCATAGTTACTAGTAACTGTAGTTGTATTCAGTAGTTTAATGTCCTTTTTTCATCTGTACTAAAATTGTTGCTTTATCTTTCATATTAAAAATGACTTTTCCCCAGCAATATAAGTATGCAGTTCATATATTTTACAAACTCACACAGCAATATTAAATATCAGAAGACACAAAACAAAAACCTTACAAAAACAACTCTCTGGCTTATTAGAATCATGTGATGCCAACATCCCAGTAGACATGGTCACCTGGCACAAAATGAAGAGCTCTGCCAGATCTAAGTGCTGAGCTAGGGTTTCTCATGAGTCATTCCTGCTACCACCTGCTAATGCTTTTTATTTTTTTGTTATGTTGGCAATAATAACAAAAATAGAACAACTTTATCTTCTGTAGTTGCAAGTCAAAGATGAAATGTATTCTATTTCTTATCTCTAATTTACGCAAAGAATTACGTCTTTGTGACCTATCAGGCACTTATCAGAGGCTGATACCAACTTCCATGTATTATTTCTGTCATTCAAGGTTTGCAGAAAGAATGTTTTCAATGCCTGTTATCTGGGTGCCACCCCGTCCTACTTGGCAAAAGTTGCTAATTTTGTAGGGTATGTGCTATTATTTCTTACCTGATCAGCAAGCTTTAGAAAATGGACTACTTTTTCTGATCAATACACATACCAAAACCTTAAAAAAAACAAAAGCATAATCATATGTATTTTAAAATATAATATTCCTTGACACCAGAGAACTCAAGGAATTCTTGTCTTTATGGTGTTTTAGATTGGAAGACAGAATATGTTCAGCGGTGTTCTGTCACCTTAAAAAAAATAATAAATATATATATATATATAAATAAATGAAAGGAAAATCATGCACTCTCTGGATTTAAAAGTTTCAAAATAGCTTTACAGTGTGACGTTTCGAGGCTTTCACCCCTTCCTCAGGGTGAAAGCCTCGAAACGTCACACAGTAAAGCTATTTTGAAACTTTTAAATCCAGAGAGTGCATTCTTTTATTTATTGTATCCTTGATGCACCCTGGTCTGAGTACAGCGGAGTATGCAGGAGTTTGTAAGAGTGCTGCAATCTTCAAATTGTATGTATGTATATATATATGTATGTATATATATATATATATATATATATATATATATATATATATATATATATACGGTATATATATATATATATATATATATATATATATATATATATACACACACAAATAGGATATATCACTGACAAGCAGTGATATAAACTTTTGAGCCAAATGAGCGCAAACCCCTCTGTGCCACACAAGTAAGTTATTAATATATACTAAATAATAAAAGTCAAGTATAGACTAGAATTACGTATTACATAATACTTCAAAAGTATAGTGTAAAGTTGAATTGCATATTAAATAATACTGAAAAAATGAATTAATAAATAAATACACAGATCAATAAAGAAACATACATATAGATGGAAGAAAAATGTTATAAATGAATAAATAAAATATGCAAACTAATATGATAACTAGCTAACTGAGTAAAATAATATTACTTATGAAGTACAATCACATCCCTTAATATCATACATAAATAAGAAAATCTATATGTATCTATTAGTATTTATGTCTCAAATGAACAGCCGCTGACCTCAAAATATCCCTCAAAAGTCGGAATATTCTTTTCCAAATATTCCTAAATCGAAAACAGTAGATCAAAAAGAAGGAAAAGACGGATATGAGGTAAGCGCTAAAAAAATAACAAAAACTACATACTACATAGTTATATATTTCATAGAAGTGGATACAAATAAATAAATAAAATGTAATACAATCAATCTAAAATAAAGTAATATAACAGCCGCACATGCCTTAATACATGTGCAGGGATATATTAATAAAAATTCTGTGACTGACCGGTCTGAGTTAATAAGCAGTATATGCAATTTAGCACAAAATGAGTAAATAAATCAATATATGTTTTAATTTTTTTTTTTACATAAAATGCATACGTCTGATTATATAAATACTAGCAAAACAAATAGGCTAGAACAGCAACAGAATAAATATGCATATATTTAGGATATGTACACATATGAGGTCACACAAAAAAAAAAAGGCACACAAAATGCAAAATACGTAGAAAGATGTATAGTGTTACAGAAAAAAGTCCCATATATCCAATGTGCTCTAAACGGTGAGAGGACTCCACTCAAACCCGTATAGAAATATACTCACAGGAGCTACCCTCAATCAATATGAGGTAAGGGTAGAGCGGAGATTTTAGGAGTAAATTCGGGCTGAAAGGCTTCTCCTATTTGTTCTGCCAAATCAGGCTTACTTGTCAGGCTCCAACTGTATGAAAGAAATAGAGTACAATATATATAATATAGTATAATAATGCAAATGAGGTAACAAATAAGCTCTTGTATACACACTTTGCAGTTGGTAGTGTTCCCAGAGTTACGTGACAAATAAAATATCAAATGCTCACAAAAATAGTAATGATACCGATACTGAAAGGTGGGCTGCGGTTAGTTCATCAAAGTAACAATAATGCCTGATACGTTTCAAAGGTGTTACACATTAGTTACCTTCTTCATCAGAGGCTTTAATAATAGCTATCCTATTATTTAGGATATTTAGGCCCTTTGATACAGCCACCACAGCGAAACACGTCAGTGGCGTCCCTGCTCCCCCTCCCCCCCCCCCCTATTTTTAACTCGCTATGCCTGTTTCTTAAGACCACAACAGATGGTATTAATAGGTTAGCACTGCGGAATCTGTTGGCGCTCTACAAATAACCGATAATAATAATAATAATAATAACTATGAGGATTTTTCTGAGGATTGCCATATTCTCAACAGGCGATGCACATGGAGATTGACTCTCAAATAGGAGCTCTTCCTGATTTCCCCACTATAGACAGCGGTATTTAATAGGTATAGGTTTCTGGTATTTCCAGAAAGGAAATTTGCTAACTTACAATACCACTTATAGCGGTAATCAAAAGGTATAGGTTTTTGGTCTCCTCAGAGCCACTATTTATTGAGAATATGCACAGGCTATTTTCTGACACTACTCACAGCGGTAACTAAAAGGTATAGGTCTCTGATCTCCTTAAAACCATAATCTGTAGAGCATATGCACAGGCTATAATGATATCTATACTACTCACAGTGGTAACTAAAAGGTATAGGTCTTTGTAAAAATTTGTTGCTAACAAGCACAGGCCATAAATTAATATCTTACAATACTATTTATAGCGGTAATTAAAAGCTATACACCTAGATTACGAGTTTTGTCGGTAAAGCTGTGCGTGGCTAACAAGCAGTTTATGCTCACCGCTCACCTACAGACAACGATGGTATTACGGGCTCTTTTAAACCCGGTGTTAGCCGCAGAAAAGTGAGTGGAGAGCAAAATTTAGCTCCACATCTCACCTCAATACCAGCGCTGCTTACGGTAGCGGTGAGCTGGCTGAACGTGCTTGTGCACGATTTCCCCATAGGAATCAATTGGGCAGAGCCGGCTGAAAAACAAACCTAACACCTGCAAAAAAGCAGCGTTCAGCTCCTAACGCAGCCCCATTGATTCCTATGTGGAAATAAAAGTTATGTCTATACCTAACACCCTAACATGAACCCCAAGTCTAAACACCCCTAATCTTACACTTATTAACCCCTAATCGGCCGCCCCGCTATCGCTGACACCTACATTATACTTATGAACCCCTAATCTGCCGCTCTGGACACCGCCGCGACCTACATTATACTTATGAACCCCTAATCTGCTGTCCCCAACATCGCCGCAACCTACATTATATTTATTAACCCCTAATATGCCGCCCCCAATGTCGCCACAACCTAACTACACTTATTAACCCCTAATCTGCCGCCCTCAACGTTGCCACCACTATAATAAATTTATTAACCCCTAACTCTAACTCTAACACCCCCTAACTTAAATATAATTTTAATAAATCTAAATAAAATTACTATAATTAACTAAATTAATCCTATTTAAAACTAAATACTTACCTATAAAATAAACCCTAAGCTAGCTACAATATAACTTATAGTTACATTGTAGCTAGTTTAGAGTTTATTTATATTTTACAGGCAACTTTGTATTTATTTTAACTAGGTAGAATAGTTATTAAATAGTTATTAACTATTTAATAACTACCTAGCTAAAATAAAGTCAAATTTACCTGTAAAATAAATCCTAACCTAAGTTACAATTACACCTAACACTATACTATAATTAAATTAATTCACTAAACTAACTACAATTAAATAAAATTAAATACAATTATCTAAAGTACAAAAAAAGCACAACACTAAATTACAGAAAATAATAAAAAAATTACAAGTTTTCTAAACTAATTACACCTAATCTAATCCACCTAACAAAATAAAAAAGCCCCCCAAAATAAAAATAAGCCCTACCCTACACTAAATTACAAATAGCCCTTAAAAAATTGCCTTTTGCAGGGGATTGCCCCAAAGTAATCAGCTCTTTTACCTATAAAAAAAAAATACAATACCCCCCCCAAGATTAAAACCCACCACCCACACACCCAACCCTACTCTAAAACCCACCCAATCCCCCTTTAATAAAACCTAACAGTAACCCCCTGAAGATCACCCTACCTTGAGACGTCTTCACCCAACCGGGTAGAAGTGGTCCTCCAGACGGGCAGAAGTCTTCATCCAAGCCGGGAAGAAGAGGTACTCCAGACAAGCAGAAGTCTTCATCCAGACGGCATCTTCTATCTTCATCCATCCGGAGAGGAGCGGGTCCATCTTCAAGACATCAAACGCGGAGCATCCTCTTCTGTCTTCATCTGACGACTAAATGATGGTACCTTTAAGTGACGTCATCCAAAATGGCGTCCCTTCAATTCCGATTGGCTGATAGAATTCTATCAGCCATTTGGAATTAAGGCAGAAAAAATCCTATTGGCTGATTGGAACAGCCAATAGAATGCAAGCTCAATCCTATTGGCTGATTGGAAAGCTCAATCCTATTGGCTGATTGCATCAGCCAATAGGATTTTTTCAACTTTAATTCTGATTGGCTGATAGAATTCTATCAGCTAATCGGAATTCAAGGGACGCCATCTTGGATGACGTTCCTTAAAGGAAGCTTCATTCTACAGTAGCCGTCGAAAGAAGAGGATGCTCCGTTGAAGATGTCTTGAAGATGGAGCCCCTCTGCATCGGGAAGTTGAATATAGAAGATGCCTTCTGGATGAAAACTTCTGCCCGTCTGGAGGACGATTTCTTGCCGCTTGGATAAATACTTCTCCCGGCTTCGTTGAGGACTTCTTGCCGCTTGGATGAAGACTTCTCCTGGCTTTGTTGAGGATGGATGTCCGGTCTTCAAAAACTGTAAGTGGATCTTTGGGGGATAGTGTTAGTTTTTTTTTAAGGGTTTATTGGGGGGGGGGTTATTTTTAGCTTAGGGTTTGGGCTGAAAAAGAGCTAAATGCCCTTTTAAGGGGAATGCCCATCCAAATGCCCTTTTCAGGGCAATGGGGAGCTTAGGTTTTTTTAGATAGTATTTTATTGGGGGGGTTGGTTGTGTGGGTGGTGGGTTTTACTGTTGGGGGGGGTTGCTTGTATTTTTTTTTTACAGGTAAAAGAGCTGATTTCTTTGGGGCAATGCCCAGCAAAAGGCCATTTTAAGGGCTATTGGCAGTTTAGTTTAGGCTAGGGTTTTTTTGTTTGGGAGGGGGCTTCTTTAGATTAGGTGTAATTAGTTTAAATATTTGATAATTTCTTTTTTATTTTGTGTAATTTAGTGTTTATTATTTTGTGTAATTTAGTTAATTGTATTTAATTAACGTAATTGATTTAATTGTAGTGTAATGTTAGGTGTTCGTGTAAGACAGGTTAGGTTTTATTTTACCGGTAAATTTGTATTTATTTTAACTAGGTAGTTAGTAGGGGTGTGCATGACTAATATTTTTACAATCAACTAGTCGAGGGCTGTTGCTTTTGACTAGTTGACTAGTCGACTAGTCAAAATTACCCCATCTTGCTAAAATATAGTTATTAAATGCGAAATATTTTTAATGTAATTGTAAAATTATTTTTTTTAAATTTATTTTTAAAACCTAGTAATAACATGTCATCATAACTGCTGCCAAGTGAGACAATCTACAATCGGTAGTAGGCTTATGCTAAGGCTACGGGCTGGTAGGCTGGCTACGTGTTGTTTTTGACTATCAAAATATAGCAAAATTTAATATATCAGTAATCAACTAATGCTGTACTAGTCAATTAATGAGAGACCCATCGACTAATCGATTAGTCAACTAGTCTAACTCAGCGCTAGTAGTTAGTAAATAGTTAATAACTATTTACTAACTAGTCTACCTAGTTAAAATAAATACAAACTTAGCTGTGAAATAAAAATAAAATCTAAGATAGATACAATATAATTATTAGTTATAGTGTAGCTAGCTTAGGGTTTATTTTACAGGTAAGTTTTTAGTTTTAAATAGGAATTATTTAGGTATTAATTGTAATTTTTATTTAGATTTATTTTAAATGTGTTAAAGTTAGTGGTGTTAGGGTTAGGTTTAGGGGTTAATAACTTTAGTATAATGGCAGCGACATTGGGGGCAGCAGATTAAGGGTTAATAAGTGTAGGTAGGTGGCGGCGATGTCGGGGCGGCAGATTAGGGGTTTATAAGTGTAATGTAGGTGGCGGCGAAATTGGGGGCGCCATATTAGGGGTTAATAACTGTAATGTAGGTGGCGGCGGTTTCGGGGTGGCAGATTAGGGGTTAATAAGTATAATGTAGGTGGCGGCGATGTTGGGGCGGCAGATTAGGGGTTAATAAGTGTAATGTAGGTGTTGGCAATATCGGGGGCAGCAGGTTAGGGGTGTTTAGACTCAGGGTTAATGTTAGGGTGTTAGGTGTAAACATAACTTTTCTTTCCCCATAGGAATCAATGGGGCTGCGTTACAGAGCTTTACGCTCCTTTATTGCAGGTGTTAGGCTTTTTTTTAGCCGTCTCTCCACATTGATGTCTATGGGGAAATTGTGCACGAGCACGTAAAAGCAGCTCAAAGCAGCGCTGGTATTTGGATGCGGTATGGAGCTCAATGGAGCTCAACGCTGCCATATTGCCTGCTAACGCCGGGTTTTTGCAAACCTGTGATAGCAGCGCTATAGGGAGGTGAGCGGTGGAAATTAACTTTCAAGTACAGAGCTGCTTATAACGCAAAACTCGTAATCTAGCCGTTTGATTTTATTTACATGTATTAGAACAATATACTTTAAATATTTCTATTGCCACCTTTTCCTATAATTAAGCTATTCAAATTGTAGATTTTATAGTTTTCAGAAATGAAAATTCACACTCTAATTGACTCAAGGTATACCCTGCTACATATGTTTCCCTAATTTAGCAATCAACTGCATAACAATGTAGTCCACACTAACATAATGGCCATGGATAGCTTTGTCTTCTGTAGAAGAAAGCCGAAATTGGCTGCTCAAAATCAGGCAAGTTGGAGTGGAGTTTGGCTAATACAATTACAATAAACAATATGTCAATGTGTTTTAAAATTGTGTAGAGCTGAATAGTTATTCTATTGTAAGGCAATAGAAATATTGTTCTTTCTTTCTTTTCTTTCTTTCTTTCCCCTCCTCATAAGCACATTAATACTATCCAGCCTCCCTCATTCAGTGGGGTTCCATTATTTTTCTTCCTTTACACCTTAGGTATTTGTGTCCTTTATTTATACCCAACTTTCTGTACTTCACCATGCCTCCCCTCCTCCCATGTCCTGATCTGACCTGGCAAACACACATGTGAAGTCCTCTGGGGTCTGCCTCTGGCTCAGTTTGTGATCCCACCACCACACTGTGTGCTTCAGATGAAACCTGAGCACTGACATTAGTTTAAGGGGCCTCTTTCTGCAGTCACAGCCAGGAGGAATGATTTTTGTTGGCAGCAAGCTTTAGATAGTGAGAATATGAGCCAGATGATCTACTGGGATGGCAGCCATTGTAGGTAGGAAACTAGATTTAGAACAAAAGGGATGTTAAGGCACAGTGGTTGTGAGGTTGAATATAAGTCACATCAATTTGACTTTGATAATCTTAGACCTGAATTTATATGCAGTTTTGCAAATATTTGTAATATCTCTTTTCTACTTGAAGGTTATTCTATGAAGATACCACCCTTGTTATCATGAATTTGAATCACTAGTATCTGTTGCATTTTGTTTCTTCTTTCTTTTCTTTCTACAGAAGTTTTCTGATTCCGTACATATTTTACCTACTTCTCTAGTGACCAGCTTTTTCACTGCACCCCTCTCCTGATTGTGTTAACTTTGTATACCTTGTTTAGATTAATAAACATATTTTCGGTTTGGTTCCCAATGTTCACTGTAACATTAGGCATGCTTTATTCCAGCCCAAAGTCACTGAATAGTGCCAGAAGCCATTAAGATTTTATCACCATGGTTGTCTTGGTTCGTTTTACTTACTTCCTGAAATGGACACATTTGGATAACTTGGCTTGACCTCATGCCCTAAAACAGTTCTTGGCTATATTTATAGTTTTCTGTTTTGAATCTGTAGGTCCTGTTTTCTGTAATACATTCCATACATTTTACAATTTGTTCAACATGTTTTTTTTTTTTTTTTAACAAATAAAAAATTATAACTTGTAACTGTATTCATCATCCTGACACTTCACTCTGCCTGGATACTGGATGTCTTCACTATAAAATTTGTGAAACAAATGTCTTGCTAAAAAAAAATACTACAGCATTCAAGCTTAAATATTGTGGAATTGAAAAGTATAATGTTTGTTTATCTGATAAATTAATTTATTTCTTGGTGGCGAGAGTCCATGAGATCCTTACTCTTGGTAAGTTCATCTCCTGGCCACCAGAAGGAGGCGAAGACACCCTACACCAGATCCCTAAGTGTCCCTCCTACTTCCCTCTCCCTTCCAGTAGTAAGCATAGCCAAGTATAGAAAAGAAGAAGTTAGAAAGATAGTAGGGTAAAGAGCTGCAAACTATGACTGCCACAACCACAAATTTTACTTCTTTTTTTTTTTTGGTGCTGATTCGGGGATTATCACCACCAAGAAAGAAATTAGTTTATCAGGTAAGCATAAATGATGTTTTCTTTTTTATGGTGGTGAGAGTCCACAAGATCCTTACTCTTGGGAACCAATACCCAAGCTGTCCAAGAGTCCACTGAAAAATAGGTGAGACAAAAAAAGGTAAAGGCATGCACCTATTTATCTGGTACAACTGCCTAAAGGACCTTCCTTCCGAAAGCAGACTTTGCCAAGGCTAAAGCATAAAAGTAATAAAATTTGGTGAAAGTATGCAATGAGGGCCAATTTGCAATTTTGCAAATCTGTACCACAGAAGCCTCATTCTTAAAAGCCCTGGAAGTAGAAACAGAACGCATAGTATGAAAAGTAATTCTTAAAGGCGACTGATGACCTGCCTCCATGTAAGCTCTGTGAATCAAACTCCTTAGCCAAGAAGCTAAGTAAACAGAAGTGGCCATTTGGCCCTAGCACTTGCCAGAGAACTAAACAAATAAACTGTGGGACTTGTGTAAGTCCTTAGTCGCCTGTAAATAAAACTTAAAAGCCCTGACCACATCCAAATGATGCAATGATCTTTCCTTAGAGAATTTTTATTTAGGGCATAAGGAAGGAACAATAATCTCCTGATAAATATTCTCAGAAGAAACCACATTAGGTAGAAAACTATAAAAAATATGCAACATTGATTTGTCCTGATGAAAAAAACAGATATGGAGATTCACAAGAGGAAATAGTTAACAAAAATAGAACCTTCCAAGACAACAATTTGATATCCAAAAAGAGCATAAGTTTAAATGGAGGAGACTGTAAAATTCTAAGAACCAAATTTAGTCTCCATGTTGGAGAGCAGAGCCAGTGCTAGACTATTTTGCGCCCTAGGCAAGACCAGCTATTTGCGCCCTCCCACACACACCAAAAAAAAATATTAAAGCAAGACAAATATGAAACTGCTAAATTTCTTTTTAATTTTCAAGAACAAGTCCCATAAGATGAGACACTGACAGGTCTATTCACTAAACCAGCAGATAGAACCCACCCAAGCAGTTATCCTTGTATATATCTCCACTATGTTGGTGTGCAAGTTATGAGGAATGCCAGATAACAGCCTGATATACTGCTGTAAAATGGTTTAGATAAAGGCTCCTGCAAAGGAGAATCAACACTGCTATTACACATTAGCTGTACTTGCAGACAGCCCACATATCTATACTTACTGGTCTCCAAATGACATACACACCTGATTAAAGGGGCAGTATACAACAATTTTCATTTAACTGCATGTAATAGACACTACTATAAAGAATAAGATGCACAGATACTGATCTAAAAATCCATTGTAAACCTTTTAAAAACTTAGAAGTTCCCAGTTTAGCACTTTTAATAAGATAAGCCTGGGACACCCACTGAAAGGGGCTGATAGCAGAACCTCCCCCCTCCCCTGCATATGAAAAGACCTATTATAGAAACAGAAGCAGTCTAAAGTCTGTAAACATTAGTATACAACTAAAATGTACCTCCTTTCTATGAAGCATAATGAGGTAAGTTCATTAGCATGAACACAGTTTAAACACTACAGATATTGTTGCAAACATTGCCTACATGTAGTGCTCAAGATAAATGCTCAGTCCTGGACCTATGAAGTATTCTATTGTGGAATTTCTTAAACTATGCTCAACTATGTTCCAAATGCTTGATAAAGTTACAACATCTAAAAGTAAATGGATGTCTAGTACTACTGAGCCATCTACCTCTGAGGGTTCCCTGTCCCGTGAGTTGCGTTCCCTGCATTCATCTCCAATTGCACATGCAGCGCCCCAGGGTCCACTCATTACTCCTGTGGAAGAGATTTGTTGGCTGTCAGATTTTGCCGATCAACTGCAAACAGCGGTATTGAAAATGATCCATGCCTTACCACGTTCTTCTAAGCGCAAGCGTAGGACGTATCATGGCGGCCCGGTCCAGGGGTTGTCTACGCCTATGGAAATATCAAAGGCGTTATATGATGAGGCCCACTCCAACTCTTCGGAGGAGGCCCCTTCTGGATCGGCGTCTGTGTCATCTAAACCTCAGGCTGCAGAGGAGCCCGACTAGGTTTAGGATAGAGAATTTGTGCTTTTTGCTTAAGCAAGTGCTTGCTACTCTGGAGGTTCCGGAACCGAAGCTTCCGGAGGAACCTGCGATTCCTAAGCTTGATAAGGTTTATGAGGACAGTTTGGTGCCTTAGGCCTTCCCAGTTCCTGTTAAGATGGCTAATATTATTAAGAATGAAAGGGAGCGATTAGGTTCTTCCTTTTCCCCTTCTTCTTCCTTTAAGAAACTGTTCCCTGTTCTGCCTCTGTTCTGTCTCAAGCTTAAACTTGATCCTTAAGGTATTGCAGAAGGTTCCATTTGAGCCTTTGCATTCCATTGACGTTAAGATTCTGTCCTGGAAGGTTCTCTTCCTGTTGGCCATTGCATCAGCACGCAGAGTATCTGAACTGGCTGCCTTGCAATATGAGCATCCTTATCTGGTTTTTCATGCATATAACGCTGTGCTTCGCACTGGTTTGGGGTTTCTTCCCAAGGTGGTGTCTAACCGTAACATCAATCAGGAAATAGTTGTTCCTTCTTTGTGTCCTAACCCTTCTTCTTCTAAGGAGAGGTTACTTCATAACCTGGATTTGGTTTGTGCCTTAAAGTTCTATCTTCATGCTACATAGAATTTCAAGCAGTCTACATCTGTTTTTGTGGTGTATTCAGAGAAGTACAAGGGGCAGAAAGCCTCTTGTACTTCTTTGTCCTTTTGGTTGAGGAGCTTGATTCGCTTGGCCTATGAGACAGAGGGACATAAGCCTCCTTAGAGGATCACGGCTCATTCAACTAGAGCTGTGGCTTCGTCTTGGGCCTTCAAGAATGAGGCCTCTATGGAGCAAATTTGTAAGGTGGTTACCTGGTCCTCCTTACATACCTTTACAGAGTTTTACAAATTTGACATTTTTGCTTTTGCGGAAGCGGTTTTTGGGAGAGAGGTTCTTCAGGCTGTGGTGCCCTCAGATTAGGGTCCGCCTTTTACCCTCCTGGTTTCATTCAGTGTCCTCTAGAGCTTAGGTATATGTTTCCCAACAGTAATGAATGAAGCCATGGACTCTACTCCCCTTTAGATGGAAAACATAAATTATGCTTACCTGATAATTTCATTTATATCGTGGGGAGGAGAGTCCACGGCTCCCCCCCATATCTCAGATGGACGGACCTAGATTTAATTCATCTTCTGGCACCATTTATACCCTGATATTTATTTTACTGTTTCTTGTTCCCTTGGCAGAATGACTGGGAGATGAGGGAAGTGGGGGAGGTATTTAAGCCTTTAGCTGGGGTGTTTTAGTCTGTTCCTGGTGGCCAGGTTCTTAATTCTCAACAATAATGAATGAAGCTCTGGACTCTCCTCACCATGATGGAAAGGAAATTATCAGGTAAGCATAATTTATGTTTTTCATGCGGGAGTAAAACCACAGCAGACATCCAAACTTTCAAAGTATAGTTGCTTGTTAGGCAAATAAGTATTCAGTGTTATTAATGTTTTTAGTATGCCGGTAATTTGTAAGCAAAACAGTCAAGCAAAGTATACTCCATAGCATGAAGGAGAAGTCAGCGTGCATAGAAGGTAAAATCTGAGTTGTAGTCAGAACAGTCCGGACAGCCAGCAAATTTAAAGAAAGCTCCACATATAGCAGTTCCGTATCAAAGCTACATAATACCTCTCCTAGATGCGTTTGTCACCAGAGAAACTTCCTCGCTGTTTAAAGGATGTTGCATATACCATGCCGCAAGTGTTTATTTCCCAGTGAAGTTTTGCTTTATGTTAGCAAGACATTATAACATGTTCTGCCATGATATGCCTATATATAGAAATATGTAATAAAACATTTGTATTTTGCTTTAAAGAGTGCTGAAGTACCTTTCTTTTACACCAGGATTACTGTATCCTTGGTAGCCCTCTCTAATTTCTTTAAGAAAATTATCTTAGTGACAGGTTTAAAAATCAAAAGTTTTGAGAGATTTTAGCTCTCAAAGTTGCACTTACCTGGTCTCCTCTCCATGCTCTTCAGATCGGGTCTTCTTTTTCAAAAGGAGGCAACTTTTTGTCCAATTCTGGACTTGAAGTTCCAAAAAAAAAAAATCTAAGTGTCCCCCTCCTTCAAGATGGATACTATACGATCAATCCTTCCCCTGGTTCAGGAAGGGCAGTTTATGACTACCATAGATCTGAAGGATGCATACCTTCACGTTCCGATCCACTAGAAACATTTTCAGTTCCTGTAGTTTGCCTTTCTGGATCAACACTTCCCGTTTATGGCACTTCCGTTTGGCTTAGCTACTGCTCCAAGGATATTTCCGAAGGTTTTGAGGGCTCTCTTATCAGTTTGCCAGAACCCAAGGTATAGCAGTAGCTCCTGACCTGGACGATATTTTGGTACAGGCACCATCTTTTCGTCTAGCAAGGGAACACTCAGACTTTCTTCTAAGTCTTCTTCGGTCACATGGATGGAAGATAAATTTGCAAAGTAGTTTGCTTACTTCAAATACCAGAGTGAATTTCCTGGGCACAGTTATAGATTTGATGTCCATGAAGATATTTTTAACAGATCAGAGACGTTGCAAGCTAACAGCATGTCTTGCCCTCCAGGCCTCCTTGAAACCTTCATTGGCCTAGTGTATGGAGGTGATTGGTCTCATGGTGTCTTGTATTATTATTATTATTATCAGGTATTTGTAGAGCGCCAACAGATTTCGCAGCGCTGAATCCTTGTTGTTGATGTCCTTGTATGGACATCATTCCCTTTGCCAGATTCCATCTCAGACCTTTACAGCTATGCATGCTGAGACAATGGAAGGGCGACCATTCCGATCTGTCAAAACAGATAGCTCTGGACATCCTGTTGAAATAGTCACTCTCTTGGTGACTCTGTCAGTATCACCTGTCCCAAGGCACATGCTTCTTAAGACCGTCCTAGGTGATTGTGACTGGGGAGCCGTTTGGGGTTCCAGGAAGGCACATGGGGCTGTAGACTCAGGAGGTGTCCACTCTTCCGATCCATATCTTGGAACTCCAGGCAATCTTCAATGCTCTGAAGGCTTGGCCCTTCCTGGTTTCGTCCCAGTTTATCAGATTCCAATCAGACAATATAACTTTGGTAGCCTACATCAACCACCAGGGAGGAACAAACAGTTTCTTAGCAATGAGCGAAGTATCTCAAATCCTAGAATGGGCGAAGGCCCACAACTGTATGCTGTCAACGATCCACATTCTGGGGGGAATGGTCTCTCCACCTTGAGGTCTTTGCAAAGATATGCAGCAGATGGGGGATGCCGGAGATAGACCTCATGGCTTCCCGTCTCAATGCCAAACTACCCAAGGGATCCTCATGCTGTTCTAATAGATGCCTTAGTGGTTCCATGGAGGTTCAGACTCATATCTCTTTCCTCCATTACCTCTTCTCCCTCGTGAGGTGGCCCGCATCAAACAGGAGCAAGCATCCGTGATTCTAATTGCTCCATCCTGGCCGCGAAGGACTTGGTTTGCGGATCTGGTGGGAATGTCCTCATCTCCTCTGTGGAGGTTACCTTGTCACAGGGACCTGCTGGTACAGGATCACTTCCTTCATCAAAATCTAGATTCTCTGAGGCTATCTGTGTGGTGATTGAACGCTTAGTCTTAGCCAGGATAGGTTTCTCTGAGAGTGTCATCGACACTTTGATTCAAGCAGGTATGCCAGTTACTCAACACATCTATCATAAGGTGTGGCAGACTTACCTGCACTGGTGTGAGGAGCGTAATTTTTCTTGGCATAAGGTTAAAGTTGCCAGAATTTTGTCTTTACTCCAGGATGGTCTGGAGAAGGGTCTTTATGCTAGTTCCCTGAAGGAACTGATATCTGCCCTTCCGTTGTTGCTGCATAAGAGATTAGCTGAGCTTCCGGATGTGCAGTCCTTCTTTAAAGCTCTGACTAGGATCAGACCTGTCTTTAGAAAGATGACTCCGCCATGGAGTCTCAATCTTGTTCTTTCTGTGTTGCAGCAGGCTCCGTTTGAAGCCATGTATAATGTTGACATTAAACTTTTATCTTGGAAGGTTTTGTTTGTATTGGCTATTGCCTCTGCTCGCAGAGTCTCTGAGATTTCTGCTTTGCAATGTGTCCCCCCTTACCTTGTTTATGATGCCAATAAGGCGGTTTTACTTAATAAGTTAGGTTTTCTTCCTAAGGTGGTGTCAGATCCCAACATTAATCAAGAGATTGTTGTTCCTTCCTTCTTTCCCAATCCTCCTTCGGCGAATGAACGTTTGCTTCACAATCCAGATGTGGTTCGTGCCTTGAAGTTCTACCTTCAGGCTACTAATGAGTTCAGACAATCTTCATCTTTGTTTGTCATCTATGCGGATAAGTGTAGGGGTCAGAAGGCCACTACGTCTTCCCTGTCTTTCTGGTTGAGAAGTGTCATCCGCCTAGCTTATGAGACAGAGGGACAACAGCCTCCTGAGAGGATAATGGCCCATTCCACTAAAGCAGTTGCTTCTTCCTGGGCTTTTAAAAACAAAGCGTCAGTGGATCAAATTTGTAAGACAGCTATCTGGTCCTCCTTACATATTTTTTCTAAAGTTTGATGCGTTTGCTTCTTCTAAAGCAGCTTTTGGGAGAAAGGTTTTGCAGGCTGTGGTGCCCTCAGATTAGGGTCCGCCTCCTTTTTGTTCCCTCCCATTATTCCTTCAGTGTTCTCTTGAGCTTGGGTATTGTTTTCCCAACAGTAAGGAATGAAGTCATGGACTCTCCCTGCCTTATGGAAAGAAAACAAAATTTATACTTACCAGATAAATTCCATTCTTTCCTGGCAGAGAGAATGCACGACCCTGCCCGTAAATTATTCTTTGTTTGGAAGGCTCCCTTTTTGTTTTTCTTCTGGCACCTTTATACCCTGATGTTTCTCCTACTTTTCCTCGTACCTTCGGCTGAATGATGGGGGGATATTGGAAGTGGGAGGAATATTTAAGCCTTTGACTGGGGTGTCTTTGCCTCCTCCTGGTGGCCAGGTGTTGTATTTCCCAACAGTAAGGAATTAAGTTATGGACTCTCTCTGCCGGAAATAAAGAAATTTATGTGGTAAGCATATATATATATATATATATATATATATATATATATATATATATATTTTTTTTTTCACTCTACCTTTTCCAAGGTGTCTTCATCTCCTCCATGGCTTCATCTTCAAAGAAAAAAAATCTGTTGTCTCAATGGACTTTTTTCCATCAGGATCTCGGTTATCTAGATTTAATGGCGTGGAGGTTGAACGCCTAGCTTTTCATCATAGAGGTTTCACTAATTCAGTTATTGCTTCAAACCATAAAACCTGTTACACAAAGAATGTATCCAATATATGGATGACATATTTTGAATGGTTCTCTTCTAGATGATTTTATTTGCATTTCTTTAAGATTCCTAGAACTCTTCAGTTTTTGGAAGATGGGATTGTCAAGGGTTTGTCTGCTAGCTCCCTAAAAGGTTACATGTCTGCTTTATCTGTTCTCTTTCATAGAAAGTTATCTAAGCTTTCTGATGTTCAGACTTTTGTCCAGGCGCTAGTAATCTTCAGGTCAGTTGTGAGACCTATTTCTCCACTCTGGAATTTGAATCTAGTTCTTTCTTTTTGCAAGGTCCTCCATTTGCACTGATGCATACAATGGATATCACTTTTATCTTAGAAAGTGTTTTTTATGTTTTGTAATCTCCTCAGCTAGGAGAGTTTGAGTTATCAGCTTTGTCATATGATTCTCCATTTTTTCCCCACAAAGATAAAGCTGCACTAAATACTAAATATGATTTTCTTGTTTTGAAAATATCAATCAGGAGATTGTTGTTCCATATTTGTTTCCAGATCTTGCTAATTCTGAAGTACAATGTTTACATAATCTTTAATAAAATATCAAAAGGCAAAGAGGTGCCATATGTGTGTATCTATATACGAGGATAGTCAAAGGATCATAGAGGAGAAATAAGGTACTCACTTTCAGCAATAGCAACTGAATGTGCTGTTAAATGTATGTTGGTGATTCACAGCATACCAACATGCTGAATCCCAGTGTTCAGGAACTCCAGATTCCAAACTGCCGGATTAAGACAGATGAGCTGTACAGGTAGCTGTAGTGGTGGTGTATAAGTTGATCGAATACAAGTTCTTTGTGTTAAAAAGTTTTAATAAAACATCTATAAAAATTTTTTTTAAAAAAACACCATATAAGTACAAACAGGGGTAAAACACTACTCCCCTGTATTCTCTGCTGCCTGATGAAACGTTGAGATTAAGCGCTGAGAAACGCGTTGTAGACAATACAAGATCCGTTGTAATTTCAAAATGATGCACCTTTGAAGCAAACTTGCAAAGCTGCAACATGGTCTGCTCTGCATACCTTTTCAAAAATGTTCCGCTTTGATGTTTTTGCATCTTCACAAGCAGCTTTTGTCAGGAAAGTCCTTCAGGCCACAGTCTGATTAATAGAAACTGCCTGAATATTCTCCCACCCTTTTCGTAACATGGACTATCTGCTTGGTTATTAATCCCACATGTTATGGGGCCCATTTAAATTTTTGGGGTTACAGTTCTAACTTGCCCCTCTTTAGACCAGGGTTTTGTCTTTCCTACCTATCTGTTTCCTATCCCCTGCTTGGCTATGCCTTAAACTGAGGAGAGATTGGAGGGAATTTAAGATCTTGTGTGGGTTCTTGGCTTCCTCCTAGTTGTGGGAATTATATCCCATATGCTGGTGAGCCCTATGGATTATCATCATTTCAAAAGAAAATAATTTATCAGGCAAGTATAAATTATGTTTTTTCTTAAATTCTACCAGTTTGCAGTTTTGTTTTTCACTTCTTCTGAGGCAAGTCCTTCAGGTTGTTGTTTCAGGATGATTTTTTGCCTGTTGATTTGTTTTTTGTTTTTCATGTTTTTTGTCCTTTTTTGAGTTGGGGTTGGGGATTTAGTTTTTCTGTGAAAAAAGATGTTTCTTAAATCCCATACTTTATGTTTCATTACACATGGACTCCATTGCTTAGGGTATTATTTCCCAGGAGTAATGGATTGTGGACTCTGATCAACTGTATGAAAAAAAACACAATTTATGCTTACCTATTAAATTAATTTATTTCATGGTGGTGAGAGTCCATAAGACCCCACTGTGTGTTTTTCTAGTGTTGTTTTTTTTCTTATCTATTTTCCCTGCTACTATTTGTTTGCTCTTGGTTCTTTTCCTTCCTCTTTGGCTTGGCTATACATCAGATTGAGTTGCCAGTGAGGTGGGAGGGGTTTTATTGAGTTCCGGGGTCTTGGAATCTTTCCCTCCTCCTAGTGGTAGGGAAGAGTAATTCCCATGCGTAATGGATAGTGGACTCTCACCACCATGAAATAAATACATTTATAAGGTAAGCATCAATTATGTTTTTTTATGATCCAGACAGAGCAGCAATTTTAAACATGTTTCTAATTTACCTCTATTATCAGATTGTCTTTGTGTTCTTGGTATCTTGTTGAAAAGCAGAAATGTAAGCTCAGGAGCGTGCAGTTGTCTGGAGTACTATATGATAGCAATTATGCAAGAATGTTATCCATTTGCAAGAGCAATGATGGCAGCACTATTTTCTGTCATGTAGTGCTTCAGACACCTTCCTAAGTGTCTCTTCAACAAAGAATATCACGAAAAAAAATTGATCATAAAAGTGAATTGGAAACATTTTTAAAATTGTATGCTTTGTCTGACACACAAAACAAAATGTTTGGGTTTCATATTCCTTTAAGTTAGCAGCAGATCCTGTTTTGCACTTCATTTGCCTATCTTTGGACCTTTCTACCTTTCCAATTCTGCTTTGTCATGTGTGATTTGAAGGGAAGTGATGAGATATAGAGGCCCATTTAGCAAGCTCCGAATGGAGCCTGAGGGCCCGTGTTTCTAGCGAGTCTTCAGACTCCCCAGAAACAGCAGTTATGAAGCAGCAGTCTAAAGCCCTGAGCAGGCGGACAGGAATCCCCACAATTCAACCCGATCAAGTACGATTGGGTTGATTGACACCTCCCTGCTGGCGGCCCATTGGCCACGAGTTTGCAGGGGGCGGCATGCACCAGCAGCTCTTGTGAGCTGCTGGTGCAATGCAGAATACGGAGAGCGTATTGCTCTCCGCATTCAGCGATGTCTGTCGGACCAGATCCGACAGACATTTGATAATTCGGCCTCTTAGGGAGAAACAAAGCTTTTGAAAGTAGGCTGTGTTTTGCATCCTCCTGGCAGACATGAAATATGTCCCACATGTGAAAATTCACGGACTCTTACCTTCACAATAGAAATGCATTTATCATATATTTTTACTTTATCTGCACAGTACCGGGTGGGGGGTGTACTAATTAAACTGCTGATTTTTTTATTAAGTGAGAACGTGTACACATTTATTTTAGAACCTAAACTCTGGTGTTAACTATTTTTGTTTTAAAAGAACTTAGATATTACCATACAATTAAATGAATACTTAGGCACTAGCCATACATTTCTTTAGGTGGCATAGAAATACTTTATTTAGGGATGTTAGTAGAAGAATACAGAAGTATGAATTTTAGATTTGTCAGACAATGTTGCCATTATGTTGATTGATGTGTGCAAAATATCCTTTATGTATTATTGTAATTATCATCATTTATTTATAAATTACCAGCATATTGTGTAGTGTTGTGAACAATGCAATAACTTCTTTTACATGGTTTTTACCTTCCAGATTTTCTCTTTTTGCTGTGGATACCCATGGAAGGCATTCTGCACAGAGCTCTGTCACCTTGCGCACTGCATGCCCTTTGGTCGATGATACCAAGGCTGAAGGTAGGATTTTCAAAAGAATAGAATGATCATATGCTAATTAGCAAAGACATTCTTTATTGTAGCTTTAGGGCAGTGCATGCAACCTGTTTATATCTTGCACAGCTGTACTTATATTTAACTGTTTTCAAAACCAGTGTGCATACTATACAGATTATTCAGTAGTTTACTTTGATAGTTGTCCATATGGCGGATGATGCATAAACAATAATTAATAAGCCCTGACACTTTAACCCCTTCCAGTTCAGCTATAAACCACATGTGCTTAGTCCATTTCTAATCATATACAGCATTTTCAAAGTATGCTCCCTCATGACTCTCTCTCTCTCTCTCTCTCTCTCTCAAAAACTTAAGGAGTATATTCACCCTACTATTAATGTGAATTTATAATATCTTTTAAACAGATGATGAGAGTCCACAATAATTTACTCTTGGGTGTTACGTTTCTCCACCCCCAGGAGGAGGCAAAGATTCAGGAACCCCAGAAGTTCTATAAAACCACTCCTACCTCACACATACCTTAGTCTTTACTTTGCCTCCACTGAAGGTTGTTGAAGAGTGAAGATGTGCATTTGATTCTTCAGAGAGAGGGGTTTTCAGTCTGTATTGAGGCCTGGTTTCCCATCAGAAAACAGTGCTTGTCAGAGGGATGTTTATGGGGTATGGTTGATGATTCTTTTTTCACTTCATGGGAAACTTTTCATAAACCCTCTATAATTGGTTGCAGTGACTTGTCTTTTGCCTCCCTTTATTGATCTACAATATACTCCTTTTCCATCTCCTCTGCTGATTTGTTTCAGTACTGGTTTAGTTGTAGGCTGCTTGTTTGCTAGTGGACAAGTGTCTATTGGTAAGTATATTTTTATTAACATTTAGACACTCATTTAGCTATATTTGGGCACTTTTTATAGTTATTTATATATTTGCTAACATATATGACTCGGGGATTGTACCTTTTCACTATCCCCTTGCTGTTTTGCCTTTTTTTGGCTTTCATAGATTTTTGTGCATCGGAGTTGCGCACGTTGAGTTAACGCTTGTCAGGTTATCTAACATCCATTTAGTATTTATATAGTTTAGCCACACACTGGTTTGTTTGTTGGGGTTAGCGCACATCCCTTTAGACTTTCTGTTTACCTGCACATTGGTTTACACACGTCGGATTAATGCACATTTACTCGGTTATGCGTGCGTCGGGTTTTGGCGTGTAAAATACACATTTTAGTTGTCAGTTTCTCTTGTAAGATGTATCGAGTCCACGGATTCATCCTTTACTTGTGGGATATTCTCCTTCCCAACAGGAAGTGGCAAAGAGAGCACACAGCAGAGCTGTCCATATAGCTCCCCCTCTAGCTCCACCCCCCAGTCATTCTCTTTGCCGGCTCTAAGCAATCGGAAGGGTAAAGTGAATGTGGTGTTAGAATTGTAGTTTTTATTTTCTACAAGCAAGAGTTTGTTATTTTAAATGGTACCGGTGTGTACTATTTACTCTCTAGCAGAAAGGAGATGAAGATTTCTGCAGGGAGGAAGATGATTTTAGCATGTTGTAACTAAAATCCACTGCTGTTCCCACACAGGACTGAGGAGTACAAGAGAACTTCAGTTGGGGGGAACAGATTGCAGGTTAGGCTTCAATAAGGTATGTTCAGTCATTTATTTCTAGACAAGACTGTGATAAGCTAGAAAAGACTGTTAATATCCCCATGAGGGAAGGGTAAGCTGTATTCAGAGACTAAGTATGGAATTTCAAGCTTACATAACAGGGCTAGTTTATGCTGGTTGACACTACTTCAGGGCAAACAGTTTTTATTGAAAATATCGTTTTTTGAGACACTTTGAAGGTTCCTTTGGGTTTCTTTCAGGGGTTGTTATCCACATGGCTATTACTAAAACACTTGGGAGTGTTTCTTTAGGCCTCACAAGCACCGGAGTGAGGTGGGAGGGGCCTCATTTCGCGCCTCAGATGCGCAGTTATTTTGACTAGAAGTTCAGGCTGTTTCACATGGAGTGTCCTGCTGCAGTTTGAGGGCCTATAAGAAGCTTTTTCCCCACAAATCTGGTTCCTAAGGGCAGGTAGGGCCACGGCAGAGCTGTGGCAAGGTGCTGAAGTTTCTTTAACCGTTTTTTTTGGCTTACTGTCGATCCGGTTTGGGCATTAAGGGTTTAATCATTTTTATTGCTAGTGGTGCAATCTTACTAATGCTTTAGGTACATACTGTAAAAATTTCGAAAAGTTTGCTGCATGTTTTCACTGTTTTGCAAAATTGTGTGCCTTTTTTATCTCTTAAAGGCACAGTAACGTTTTTTTCAAAGTGTGTTTTTACTTGATTAAAGTGATTTCCAAGCCTGTTTGTATTACTACTAGTCTGTTAAACATGTCTGACACCAAGGAAAATCCTTGTTCAATGTGTTTAGAAGCCATGGTGGAACCCCCTCTCAGAATGTGTCCCACTTGTACTGATATGTCTATACACTTTAAAGAACATATTGTTGCACTTAAAAATGTGGCCCAAGATGATTCTCAGACAGAAGGTAACGAGGTTAGCCCGTCAACCTCTCCCCAAGTGTCACAACCAGTTACGCCCGCTCAAGCGACGCCTAGCACCTCTAGTGCGTCTTTTAACTCTTTTACCTTGCAAGACTTGGCGACAGTTATGAATAATACCCTCTCAGTGTTCTTATCTAAACTGCCCGTGTTACCTGCAAAGCGTGATAGCTCTGTTTTAAGAACAGATAATGAGCATTCTGACGCTTTAGTAGCCGTATCCGATATACCCTCACAACAATCTGAAGTGGGGGCGAGGGATGTGCTGTCTGAGGGAAAAATTTCTGATTCAGGAAAGGTTTCTCCTCAGACAGATTCAGATACGTTGGCTTTTAAATTTAAACTAGAACACCTCTGCTTATTGCTCAGGGAGGTATTAGTTACTCTGGATGACTGCGACCATATGGTGGTTCCAGAGAAATTGTGTAAAATGGACAAGTACCTAGAAGTTCCTGTTTACACTGATGTGTTCCCGGTCCCTAAGAGGATTGCGGATATCGTTACTAGGGAGTGGGATAGACCAGGTATTCCCTTCGTTCCCCCTCCTGTTTTTAAGAAAATGTTCCCCATATCTAACCCCATGCCGGACTCGTGGCAGACGGTCCCTAAGGTGGAGGGGGCTGTTTCTTCACTTGCTAAACGCACAACTATACCAATTGAAGACAGTTGTGCTTTTAAAGACCCTATGGATAAAAAAATTAGAGGGTTTACTTAAGAAAATTTTTGTTCAACAAGGTTTTCTTCTCCAACCTATTGCGTGCATTGTTCCTGTAACCACTGCAGCTGCTTTCTGTTTTTTGTTATTTCTATGCTATTGCTTTCAATCACCTTTCCCTATACATAAATGGGGACTGTATGGAAACAGAAAATACTAGTAACCCCAGGGAGCTTTTTAAACAAATAGAGAAATTAAGTAGGATTCAAATATCAAATTGGTGTGACGTAATTGGTTTAGAAACATACTTAAAAGCTGGTATTATTCCAAAAGGGCTTACACTGTCCAAAGTTCCCATTTTTAATAGCACGGATATAGAGCTGTTGACCGAGTGGGACACAATTTTAGGTGACTGCTCAGTTCGCCTGATCAAAGTAATCATAAAATTCAGGGAACAGACTCTTGAAAGGGTAACTATAGAGTTCAAGAAACTAGAAAGTCTAGTGCTAGTTTACAAAGGGAATGAACAATATGATAAAATGGATAGGGAAATCAGAGAACATTTAAATAAATTAGAAATGGATCTCAAACAAAAGAAAAAGAAAAAATTTGAAAGGGATTTTTTTGCTAAACAAAAAGAGGAAGCAGAGAATCTTGAAACAGACACTACTGTACCAGCAACGCCACTAACACCAGGCACACCACTAATAACAAACACTAAGAAGTCTCATTTTAATTTTAATAAACTAGAGTTAGTAAAACAGACTTACAAACCACCATATCAAAGGAATAATGTGCAGTTTAACACTAATAATAAGAATAAAAACAAAAATCACAAAAAGGATAATAAGAACAATTATGGCAATATCTATAATAATACCAATAACCATAATCATTTTCAAGGGCATTCAAATAACCATTATAGACAGAACAACTCCAACAGGTTTAGACAAAGAAGTCAACAACACAATGGAGGTACCCCACATAGATGGAGGGAATGCAGGGACCAACAAGAGAATGAAGATACAGAATGGGAGGATTTTGAAACCTTTCACCCTGTACCAATAGAAACAACAGGCAGTAGTCAGGGACCATATGTTCAGAGCCATTTCTCTTGTAAGGTGTATCCAGTCCACGGATCATCCATTACTTGTGGGATATTCTCATTCCCAACAGGAAGTTGCAAGAGGACACCCACAGCAGAGCTGTCTATATAGCTCCTCGCCTAACTGCCATATCCAGTCATTCTCTTTCAACTCTCAACAAACATGGAGGTAGTAAGATAGAAGTGGTGAAATGTAGCTGTTATTTTGCTTCAATCAAAAGTTTATTATTTTAAATGGTACCGGAGTTGTACTATTTTGTTCCAGGCAGAAAAATAGAAGAATCTGCCTGTGATTTCTATGATCTTAGCAGGTTGTAACTAAGATCCATTGCTGTTCTCACACATGACTGAAGAGAGAGAGATAACTTCAGCGGGGGAATGGCGTGCAGGTTATCCTGCTATGAGGTATGTGCAGTTAAGATTTTTCTAGAAGATGTGAATGCTAGAAAATGCTGCTGATGCCAAATTTATGTAAGGTAAGCCTGAATACAGTGATTTAATAGCGACTGGTATCATGCTTACTTTCTGAGGTAATACTATTTTATATTTACAATATAAAACGTTTGCTGGCATGTTTAAACGTTTTTATATATACTTTGGTGATAAAACTTTATTGGGGCCTAGTTTTTTCCACATGGCTGGCTTAAATTTGCCTAGAAACTGTTTCCTGAGGCTTTCCACTGTGTTACTATGAGTGGGAGGGGCCTAATTTAGCACTTTTTTGCGCAGTAACTTTTACAGACTGAGACACAATTTTTTGTCAAAGCCATTGAGCAGGTAACAGTAGGACCCAGAGGAGGGAGCAGACTGTTGGAGTTGAGAAAAAGAGAGACCTTTTGGATCCTTTGCAAAGCTTGGATCCAAAGGGACTAAATAAAGATTTGGCTGCTTTAAAAATAAAACCGAAATATAAATAAAAATAAAAACATAGATAAAGAACAGGTTCAACTAATACACATGAACAAAGAAAATAGAGGCAAACACATATATATATATATATTTTTATTTATATTTGCACATATATAGGTCCAGGAGTGGACATAGCAGGTATGTCAGCTGCAAAAAATAATACACAAGTATGGATATAGATGAAGAAATGTTTTTAGCAAATGTTTTTAGCAAGTATTGGATATGTAGATAGGAAGGCTATGTATAGGGAAAGGTGATTGAAAGCAATAGCATAGAAATAACAAAAAAAGTTTTCCTAAAAGTCACACATGAGATTGTTTTACAAGGAGTGATAAAATATGAAAGTTTTCAAGCTACTGAGGGGAGATAGTGAGATCGTTTCTGAGTCATATGGATTTGCCCTCAGAACGAACCATTTAAGCTCTACAGGTGCCCAAATCAAATATGGAGTTGGGCACCATAGACTGAGGTTTCAATTGTATAAATAGGAGGCTTAGCGGGGGCGTACCCTACCTCTGATGAAGCGACCAATCGAGTCGCGAAACGCGCCAGGCCACGCCCCCTCACGAGCCGAGATTCAGTAACGAAGTGCAACGGCACGGTTTGCTAAGGACCCAGACTTACTGGGGATTTTACAACTAGCCACAGTGTTTTTATATAATACAAAACGAGTGAGTTTTCTGCAGCCACTTTTGTATATATATTTTAATTGAACCGGTATGTGCGGTTTTTTATGAGAGTTCTTCATGTCATATTTATGAACAACATGTCAAATTAAAGCACACTTTTAAAGAACATTGTGGTGTGCGATACCCATTCTTTCATCCCTCAATTAAATAACGCTTGTGAGAGGATTTCCTCCAGGATAGATATTGCAGCCTCCTTTTTCGAAGTGGTTAAGTTTCTGCTGGAGAGGTGAGGACTACATATAAGGAGTGAAGCACAAGTTGCAAGCACATGGGGATTGGATTGCCTTCCTTAGTGGATATTCACCACTCAGAGTCTTATCTATACCTCATAAGGTTGAGGTAGAAGCACATGAGTTTGTATTTGTCACTGCATTACAGTATTTTTAACAAGTGTCTTGATATACTACACCAGGAGGTTTCTTTAGCTGTGCGCCCTTCAATCTTCTGTTCCAGAATATATATATATATATATATACACAACACACTTTTTACTCTTTGGGTTCTATGTGGGTTGTGGATTTTGTTTCTCTGTGACAAAAGATGTTATTTTTATCATTTATTTTCTCATTACTCGTGGACTTCACTGCTTGGGTATTAGATTCCAGAAGTAATGGATGATGGACTCTCACCACCTGTATCAAAGAAAAAAATAATAATTCTTACCTGATAAATTAATTACTTTCATGTTGGTGACAGTAAATAAGAACCCAAGCTGCTTTTTTGGTGTTGGTTTATTTTTACTCACATCTTTTTTTTTTTTTTTTTTGTTGCTGCTTCTATTATTTTGCTCTTATTACATTTCCTACCATTTTTGCTTGGCAATACGTCAGACTAGTTAGCAGTAAGATGAGAGGGGTCTTATAGAGCTTTTTGGGTTTGATAATCTTTACCTCCTCTTAGTGGCAGGGAAGAGTAATTCCCAGGAGTAATAGAATGTGGACTCTCACCACCAGGAAATAAATTAATTCAGCTAAGCATAATTTAAAAAATAAATAAATAATAATTTACTAAATATTCTATGTTTAGTGGTTGAATGTGTTGTTCATACATACTGATACTAACAAAATGATTGGAAAAGCAGAACACATTTTTATTTGTTAATTGAAGTAAATATATTGTATTTATATAGATTAATTCTTACCTATATATTTTCTATATTTATCTTTCATGTGCAGTTTCTTGGACTTTTGTAACTTACTGATTACTAGTGCTATCTATTGTTTTCCTATTGTCACTTATTCATGACCTCTTCTGTATCTCTAACACACATTTTTCTTTATTTCCTTTTGTTAAATAGAAATAGCAGATAGAATTTACAATCTATACAATGGATATACAAGTGGGAAGGAGCAGCAGACCGCTTACAACACACTGATGGAAGTGTCTGCCTCAATGTTACTCCGTGTTCAGCATCACTATAACTCCCACTACGAGAAATTTGGAGACTTTGTATGGCGCAGTGAGGATGAACTTGGACCTCGGTAAGAAACTATTTTTTTGGCAGCTGTTAAAGGGACAGTAAATTTAAACTTAAATTGATTGGATAGAGTGTGGAATTTGAAACATATTTCTAATCTATTATCAATTTTTCTTAGTTTTCTTGTATCTGTTTTTAAAGAGTAATCCTAGGTAAACTCAGGAGTGTGCCAGGTGTCTTTAGCCATCTGGCAGCAGTTTTTGCAATAATGTTTATAACAATGTTACACTGCTGCATAGAGTGCTTCAAATATTATATGGCAGCAGACTTTGCAACTATGTATAACATTGCTATAAACATTATTGCAAACACTGTTGCCAGGTAGCTAAGGACATGTGCACACTCCAGAGTTCACCTAGGGTTACTTTTTAACAAAGCATACCAAGAAAACAAAGCAAATTAGCTATTTGCTACAATTAAATTAGAAAGTTGTTTAAAAATAGCATGCTCTTTCTGAATTTATAAATGTTTGTTTACTTTACTGCCCCTTTAAGGGGAAGTGAGATGTACCATATTCCTTTTGGCCAAGCAGCACCTTTGGAATGGATTGGTTTTGAGATTTATGTAAAATGAATAAGGCAGTTTAAATGACTTTCATTTCAGTGTAGTCAAAAAGCTTTGTCCAGAACACCACTTTGCTTACAAGACAGATGCAGATAAGGAAAATGACATTTTGAGTTCCAAAGTACTTTCACTTCACCATGGATGGTTTAACATTTTCATTTATACTTTTTTAACATTTTTATGTGGCGTCCTTAGAAGATTGTAGCCACTGTGTTTTTGGCATTCCATGCACTTAATAAATTGTTTAGCATAACATTGTTATAAATATTGTTTGCTCCTATCAGGGTCTCATAACTTAATTTTATATGTGTCATTATTACTCCATTCTAAATACTGTGCTCTATTACACAATTTTTCTGCCGTTATAGAACAACACTATATATTTCTTTCATGTAATTGGCAAGAGTCCAAGATCTAGTGACATATGGGATATACAATCCTACCAGGAGGGGCAAAGTTTCCCAAACCTCAAAATGCCTATAAATACACCCCTCACCACAACCACAATTCAGTTTTTACAAACTTTGCCTCCTATGGAGGTGGTGAAGTAAGTTTGTGCTAAGATTTCTACGTTGACATGCGCTTCTCAGCATTGTTGAAGCCCGATTCCTCTCAGAGTACAGCGAATGTCAGAGGGACGTGAAGGGAGTATCACTTATTGAATATGATGATTTCCCTAACGGGGGTCTATTTCATGGGTTCTCTGTTATCGGTCGTAGAGATTCATCTCCTACCTCCCTTTTCAGATTGACGATATACTCTCAATTTACCATTACCTCTACTGATAACTGTTTCTGTACTGGTTTGGCTATCTTCTATATGTGGATGGGTGTCTTTTTGGTAAGTATTTTTTTTATTACTTAAGACACCTCAGCTATGGTTTGGCACTTTATGCATTTATATAAAGTTCTAAATATATGTATTGTACTTATATTTGCCATGAGTCAGGTTCATGTATTTACTTGTGCAGACTGTCGGTTTCATATTTGGGTAATATAAACATCTTTTATAGAAATGTTTTTCTTACCTGGGGTTTAGTCTTTTTTCAGTTGACTACTTCTTGCAAATTGCGGGTGGCATTAGGCCCGCAGGTGCGTCAAATGCTAAACTTTATTGCGTCATTCTTGGCGCGAAAATATTTTTGGCGCAGAAAAATGTCTATGACGCAACTTCGTCATTTCCGGCGTCATACTTGACGCCGAGACCTTTCACACAGTTGCGTCATTAGTGACGCAAGTGTGTCATTTCCGGTTATTTTTGGCGCCAAAAAGTTGACGTTATGTTTTGCGTCATACTTGGCGCCAAACTTTTTCATTATTTCAATACCCCATTGATGTTTGCCTCTTGATTTTTTTTCTCTATCAGAGGCCTATGCTATTTGCTTTTTTTCCCATTCCTGAAACTGTCATATAAGGAAATAGATAATTTATCTTGTTAGGTGTATCCAGTCCACGGATCATCCATTACTTGTGGGATATTCTCCTTCCCAACAGGAAGTTGCAAGAGGATCACCCACAGCAGAGCTGCTATATAGCTCCTCCCCTAACTGCCATATCCAGTCATTCTCTTGCAAGCTCTCAACATAGCTGGAGGTAGTAAGAGGAAAGTGGTAAAATATAGTTAGTTTTTTCTTCAATCAAAAGTTTATTGTTTTTAAATGGTACCGGAGTGTACTATTTTATCTCGGGCAGCATTTAGAAGAAAAATCTGCCTGCGTTTTTCTATGATCTTAGCAGAAGTAACTAAGATCCACTGCTATTCTCACATATGTCTGAGGAGTGAGGTAACTTCAGAGGGAGAATGGCGTGCAGGGTATCCTGCAATAAGGTATGTGCAGTTAAGTTTTTCTAGGGATGGAATTTGCTAGAAAATGCTGCTGATACCGGATTAATGTAAGTTAAATCCTAAATACAGTGATTTAATAGCGACTAGTATCAGGCTTGCTATCAGAGGTATATACTCTGATTAATGTGCAATATAAAACGTTTGCTGGCATGTTTAATCATTTTTATATATGCTTTGGTGATAAAACTTATTGGGGCCTAGTTTTTTCCACATGGCTGGCTTTATTTTTGCCTAGAAACAGTTTCCTGAGGCTTTCCACTGTTATAGTATAAAAGTTACAGTTGGTGCAGTTAAAATTACAAACTGTGATATTCAGCTTCCCTCAGCAGTCCCCTGCATGCTATAGGACATCTCTGAAGGGCTCAAAAGGCTTCAAAAGTAGGAGCTGTGGCAGTTGTTATGACTGTTTAAAAACATATTTTTCGTTTTGTTAATCTGTTTTTTGTATTAAGGGGTTAATCATCCATTTGCAAGTGGGTGCAATGCTCTGCTAACTTGTTACATACACTGTAAAAATTTCGTTAGTTTAACTGCCTTTTTTCACTGTTATTTCAAATTTTGGCAAAATTTGTTTCTCTTAAAGGCACAGTAACATTTTTTTTTATATTGCTTGTTAACTTGATTTAAAGTGTTTTCCAAGCTTGCTAGTCTCATTGCTAGTCTGTATAAACATGTCTGACATAGAGGAAACTCCTTGTTCATTATGTTTAAAAGCCATGGTGGAACCCCATAGGAGAATGTGTACTAAATGTATTGATTTCACTTTAAACAATAAAGATCAGCTGTTATCTTTAAAATAATTATCACCAGAGGATTCTGACGAGGGGGAAGTTATGCGACTAATTCTCCCCACGTGTCGGACCCTTTGACTCCCGCTCAAGGGACTCACGCTAAAATGGCGCCAAGTACATCAAAGACGCCCATAGCGATTACTTTGCAGGACATGGCGACAATCATGGATAATACCCTGTCAGCGGTATTAGCCAGACTGCCTGAATTCATAGGAAAGTGCGATAGCTCTGGGGTTAGACGTAATACAGAGCGCGCAGATGTTTTAAGGCCCATGTCTGATACTGCGTCACAATATGCAGAAGCTGAGGAAGAGCTTCAGTCTGTGGGTGACGTCTCTGACTCGGGGAAACCTGATTCAGATATGTCTACTTTTAAATTTAAGCTTGAGAACCTCCGGGTGTTGCTTGGAGAGGTTTTAACTGCTCTGAATGACTGTGACACAATTGCAGTGCCTGAGAAATTGTGTAGACTGGATAAATACTACGCAGTGCCGGTGTGTACTGACATTTTTCCAATACCTAAAAGGTTTACAGAAATTATTACTAAGGAGTGGGACAGACCCGGTGTGCCGTTTTCCCCCCTCCTATTTTTAGAAAAATGTTTCCAATAGACGCCACCACACGGGACTTATGGCAGACGGTCCCTAAGGTGGAGGGAGCAGTTTCTACTTTAGCAAAGCGTACCACTATCCCTGTCGAGGACAGTTGTGCTTTTTCAGATCCAATGGATAAAAAATTAAGTTATCTTAAGAAAATGTTTATTCAACAAGGTTTTATCCTGCAGCCCCTTGCATGCATTGCTCCTGTCACTGCTGCTGCGGCGTTCTGGTTTGAGTCTCTGGAAGAGGCCTTTCAGACAGCTACTCCATTGACTGAAATACTTGACAAGCTTAGAACACTTAAGCTAGCTAAATCTTTTGTTTCTGATGCCATTGTTCATTTGACTAAACTAACGGCTAAGAATTCTGGATTCACCATCCAGGCGCGTAGGGCGCTATGGCTTAAATCTTGGTCAGCTGTCGTGACTTCAAAGTCTAAATTACTTAACATTCCCTTCAAGGGGCAGACACTATTCAGGCCTGGTTTGAAGGAAATTATTGCTGACATTACTAGAGGTAAGGGTCATACCCTTCCTCAGGACAGGGCCAAATCAAGGGCCAAACAGTTTAATTTACGTGCCTTTCGAAACTTCAAGGCAGGTGCAGCATCAACTTCCTCTGCTACAAAACAAGAGGGAACTTTTGCGCAATCCAAGCCGGCCTGGAAATCTAACCAGGCCTGGAGCAAAGGCAAGCAGGCCAGAAAGCCTGCTGCTGCCTCTAAGACAGCATGAAGGAACGGCCCCCTATCCGGCAACGGATCTAGTAGGGGGCAGATTTTCTCTCTTTGCACAGGCGTGGGCAAGAGATGTTCAGGATCCCTGGGCGTTGGAGATCATATCTCAGGGATATCTTCTGGACTTCAAAGCTTCCTCCCCACAAGGGAGATTTCACCTTTCGAGATTATCTGTAAACCAGATAAAGAAAGAGGCATTCTTAAGCTGTGTGCAAGACCTCCTAATAATGGGAGTGATCCATCCAGTTCCACAGATGGAACAAGGACAGGGATTTTATTCAAATCTGTTTGTGGTTCCCAAAAAAGAGGGAACCTTCAGACCAATTTTGGATCTAAAGATCTTAAACAAATTCCTCAGAGTTCCATCGTTCAAAATGGAAACTATTCGGACAATCCTACCTATGATCCAGAAGGGTCAGTACATGACCACAGTGGATTTGAAGGATGCTTACCTTCACATACCGATTCACAAAGATCATCATCGGTTCCTAAGGTTTGCCTTTCTAGACAGGCATTACCAGTTTGTGGCTCTTCCCTTCGGGTTAGCTACAGCCCCAAGAATTTTTACAAAGGTTCTGGGGTCTCTTCTGGCGGTCATAAGACCACGGGGCATAGCAGTGGCCTCTTATCTAGACGACATCCTGATACAGGCGTCAAACTTCCAAATTGCCAAATCTCATACGGACATAGTGTTGGCATTTCTGAGGTCGCATGGGTGGAAAGTGAACGAGGGAAAGAGTTCTCTATCACCCCTCACAAGGGTTTCCTTCCTAGGAACTCTGATAGATTCTGTAGAAATGAAAATTTACCTGACGGAGTCCAGGTTATCGAAGCTTCTAAATTCCTGCCGTGTTCTTCACTACATTCCGCTCCCTTCGGTGGCTCAGTGCATGGAAGTGATCGGCTTAATGGTAGCGGCGATGGACATAGTGCCATTTGCGCGCCTACATCTCAGACCGCTGCAATTATGCATGCTCAGTCAGTGGAATGGGGATTACACAGATTTGTCCCCTCTGCTAAATCTGGATCAAGAGACCAGAGATTATCTTCTCTGGTGGCTATCTCGGGTCCATCTGTCCAAAGGTATGACCTTTCGCAGGCCAGATTGGACAATTGTAACAACAGATGCCAGCCTTCTAGGTTGGGGTGCAGTCTGGAATTCCCTGAAGGCTCAGGGATCGTGGACTCAGGAGGAGAAACTCCTCCCAATAAATATTCTGGAGTTAAGAGCAATATTCAATGCTCTTCTAGCTTGGCCTCAGTTAGCAACCCTGAGGTTCATCAGATTTCAGTCGGACAACATCACGACTGTGGCTTACATCAACCATCAAGGGGGGACCAGGAGCTCCCTAGCGATGTTAGAAGTCTCCAAGATAATTCGCTGGGCAGAGACTCACTCTTGCCATCTATCAGCGATCCATATCCCAGGTGTAGAGAACTGGGAGGCGGATTTTCTAAGTCGTCAGACTTTTCATCCGGGAGAGTGGGAACTCCATCCGGAGGTGTTTGCTCAATTGGTTCATCGTTGGGGCACACCAGAAATGGATCTCATGGCGTCTCGCCAGAACGCCAAGCTTCCTTGTTACGGATCCAGGTCCAGGGACCCAGAAGCGACGCTGATAGATGCTCTAGCAGCACCGTGGTTCTTCAACCTAGCTTATGTGTTTCCACCGTTTCCTCTGCTCCCTCGACTGATTGCCAAAATCAAACAGGAGAGAGCATCGGTGATCTTGATCGCGCCTGCGTGGCCACGCAGGACCTGGTATGCAGACCTGGTGGACATGTCATCCTTTCCACCTTGGCCTCTGCCTCTTAGACAAGACCTTCTACTACAAGGTCCTTTCAATCATCCAAATCTAATTTCTCTGAGACTGACTGCCTGGAGATTGAACGCTTGATTTTATCAAGGCGTGGCTTCTCCGAGTCAGTCATTGATACCTTAATACAGGCACAAAAGCCTGTAACCAGGAAAATCTACCATAAGATATGGCGCAAATATCTTCATTGGTGTGAATCCAAGAATTACTCATGGAGTAAGGTTAGGATTCCTAGGATATTGTCCTTTCTCCAAGAGGGTTTGGATAAAGGATTATCAGCTAGTTCTTTAAAGGGACAGATTTCTGCTCTGTCTATCCTTTTGCACAAGTGTCTGGCAGAGGTTCCAGATGTCCAGGCATTTTGTCAGGCTTTGGTTAGAATTAAGCCTGTGTTTAAATCTGTTGCTCCTCCATGGAGCTTAAACTTGGTTCTTAAGGTTCTTTAAGGAGTTCCGTTTGAACCCCTTCATTCCATTGATATCAAACTTTTATCTTGGAAAGTTCTGTTTTTGATGGCTATTTCCTCGGCTCGTAGAGTCTCTGAGTTATCAGCTTTACAATGTGATTCTCCTTATCTGATTTTCCATACAGATAAAGTAGTTCTGCGTACAAAACCTGGGTTTTTACCTAAGGTAGTTTCCAACAAGAATATCAATCAAGAGATTGTTGTTCCATCATTGTGTCCTAATCCTTCTTCAAAGAAGGAACGTCTTTTACATAATTTGGATGTAGTCCGTGCTTTAAAGTTTTACTTACAAGCGACTAAAGATTTTCGTCAAACATCTTCCCTGTTTGTTGTTTACTCTGGACAGAGGAGAGGTCAAATACGCTTAGCCTATGATACTGCTGGACAACAGCCCCCTGAAAGGATTACAGCTCATTCTACTAGAGCTGTGGCTTCCACCTGGGCCTTGAGGGGATAGATTGATAGAAGTATATCCCAGCGCCAACTAAACCTTGTGTGCCTGAGACGGTGATACCTCGCTACCACCAGATAAATAAAGGACTGTAAAGGGTGTACCCAGGCGCCAACAATACGGAGGCTAAGGTTTGAAATTACAGAGTTTATTACACTAATTAAAATTATTAATCTTAATACATATGCATGGATCCACGCTAAACGCTAAAACAATAAAATAATATCTAAAAACAATTAAATCCTAGTGGTTAGGATACATCCTGATACAGTGAATTAGTTAGTTAAACAATGTATTCCGATGTGTGCCAAGGGAATATGAGGATTTATTGAATGTCCAAAATGTCCAAAATGTGATATACACGTGATGATAGCGTATAATGGTCCAACAAGAAAAAATTAACTTAAAAATTCCAAGAATCAAAATATCAGAACCGTTCCTGATGTGTGATCAAAACTAAAAATTGTTCCCGGTGTGTGATCAAAAAAATCAAAAATTAAAAATTGAAAATAATGTTCCAAGTGCGTGTTCAAAAGTAAAAATTGAAAATTAGTGTTCCAAGTGCGTGATCGAAATAGTGATGTAAAAGTGTATTGTGTCACAAAAAATTAAAAATATATATATTCAATCCTCTTAGTGTTGTGAGATGGTATTGTATATCCGATGCTGGCCAATTTTATTTGTGGTGGTGTGTTTCCTCCTAGTGCTCAAAAGTGCTGATTGTCCAGGGGGACTTAGCCCCAAGTAATTACACTAAAGATCTGTATGAAATAACAAACAATACGCTCCCAGACAAAAAACCTGTGAAAAAAGGAATAAAGACACAATGTGTAAATACTTCCCAGATGTATCCTCCTAATGAAATATAGCTTACCAGGTCTACGCATTTCGGCCCTTCCTAGGCCTTTATCAAGACTGATGGTAAGCATTATTTGTTGGCCTTTTATAGGGGCTCTGGATTTATGACCGGAAGTGGACATAGTTTGTGACTTCCTGTTTTCCGTATTTGTTTAAAACTGATATTCCTATCAGATCTCTTGTAATAGGTTGAACATAATAGGAGAGCATTCTATTATATATACTTTAATACATAATCCCCTTTAGGACCAGCGTGGCTGGCAAGAAAGGGTATAAAAGAAGAAAATCTAATGACATGGCCTCCTTGTTCACCTGATCTGAACCCCATTGAGAACCTGTGGTCCATCATCAAATGTGAGATTTACAAGGAGGGAAAACAGTACACCTCTCTGAACAGTGTCTGGGAGGCTGTGGTTGCTGCTGCACGCAATGTTGATGGTGAACAGATCAAAACACTGACAGAATCCATGGATGGCAGGCTTTTGAGTGTCCTTGCAAAGAAAGGTGGCTATATTGGTCACTGATTTGTTTTTGTTTTGTCTTTGAATGTCAGAAATGTATATTTGTGAATGTTGAGATGTTATATTGGTTTCACTGGTAAAAATAAATAATTGAAATGGGTATATATTTTTTTTTTTGTTAAGTTGCCTAATAATTATGCACAGTAATAGTCACCTGCACACACAGATATCCCCCTAAAATAGCTATAACTAAAAACAAACTAAAAACTACTTCAAAAACTATTCAGCTTTGATATTAATGAGTTTTTTGGGTTTATTGAGAACATGGTTGTTGTTCAATAATAAAATTAATCCTCAAAAATACAACTTGCCTAATAATTCTGCACTCCCTGTATGTATTAAGATTAATAATTTTAATTAGTGTAATAAACTCTGTAATTTCAAACCTTAGCCTCCGTATTGTTGGCGCCTGGGTACACCCTTTACACTCCTTTAAAAATGAGGCTTCTGTTGAACAGATTTGCAAAGCGGCGACTTGGTCTTTGCTTCATACCTTTTCAAAATTTTACAAATTTGATACTTTTGCTTCTTCGGAGGCTATTTTTGGGAGAAAGGTTCTACAGGCAGTGGTAACTTCCATTTAAGTACCTGCCTTGTCCCTCCCTTCATCCGTGTAGTTTAGCTTAGGTATTGGTATCCCACAAGTAATGGATGTCAAAACTGCACCCTACGATCACCACTGCACCCTATGGTTTCTCCTTTCTCGGCTAGTTTCGGTCGAATGACTGGATATGGCAGTTAGGGGAGGAGCTATATAGCAGCTCTGCTGTGGGTGATCCTCTTGCAACTTCCTGTTGGGAAGGAGAATATCCCACAAGTAATGGATGATCCGTGGACTGGATACACCACAAGAGAAATACATTTATCAGGTAAGCATAAATTATGTTTTTGCTTTTTATGTTGTTTTTTCTCTTACATTTTGCAAGATGTCTTTATCTGATCCTGCCTCAGAAGTTTCTGCTGGAACATTGCTGCCTGACATCGGTCCTACCAAAGCTAAGTGCATTTGTTGTAAAATTGTTGAAATTATTTCGCCGAATGTCATTTGTAATAGTTGTCATGATAAACTTTTACATGCAGTTAGTGTATTCATCAGTAATTGCACATTGCCAGTTGTAGTTCCTTCAACTTCTAATGTGCATGATATACCTTTAAATTTTAAAGAATTTGTTTCTGATTCTATTTTAAAGGTTTTGTCTGCATTTCCACCTTCTAATAAATGTAAAGGTCTTTTAAAACTTCTCATTCAGTTGATGAAATTTCAAATGACCAACAACATAATTTATCCTCTTCTGATGAGCATCTATCTGATACAGAAGATCCTTCCTCAGACATTGACACTGACAAATCTACTTATTTATTTAAAATAAAGTATATGCATTCTTTATCAAAAGAAGTGTTAATTATTTTGGATATTGAGGTAACCAGTCCTATTGACGTTCAGTCTAATAAACGTTTAAATGCTGTTTTTAAACCTCCTGTGGTTTCTCCAGGGTTTTTTTTCCTATTCCTGAGGCTATTTCTGATATGATTTCTAGGGAATTGAATAAGCCAGGTACTTCTTTTATTCCTTTTTCAAGGTTTAAAAATTGTATCCTTTACCAGCAAAATCTATTGAGTTTTGGGAAAAAATCCCCAAAGTTGATGGGGCTATTTCTACTCTTGCTAAACGTACCACTATTCCTATGGAAGATAGTACTTCCTTTCTCTTGTAAGGTGTATCTAGTCCACGGATCATCCATTACTTGTGGGATATTCTCCTTCCCAACAGGAAGCTGCAAGAGGATCACCCACAGCAGAGCTGTCTATATAGCTCCTCCTCTAACTGCCACTACCAGTCATTCTCTTGCAGCTCTCGACAAGAAAGGAAGTAGCTAGAGAGATGTGGTGTTTTTATTTAGTTTATCTTCAATCAAAAGTTTGTTATTTTCAAATGGTACCGGAGTTGTACTATTTTAGCCTCAGGCAGAAAGTAGAAGAAGAGTCTGCCTGTGGTCTTTGATGATCTTAGCAGGTTGTAACTAAGATCCATTGCTGTTCTCACACATAACTGAAGATAGAGGTAACTTCAGCTGGGGGAATGGCGTGCAGGGTTTCCTGCTATGAGGTATGTGCAGTTTAAATTTTTCTAGAGAAATGAATATGCTAGAAAATGCTGTTAATACCGGATTTATTTAAGGTAAGCCTGATTACAGTGATTTAATAACGACTTGTATCATGCTTGCTGTAAAAGGTAATATTCTTATTACTTTCTCACATTACTGAAAAATAAAACGTTTACTGGAAGTGTTTAAATTTTTTTTTATACATATTGGTGATAAAACTTTATTGGGGCCCAGTTTTTTCCACATGGCTGGCTAGATTTTGCCTAGGGATAGTTTTGTTAGGCCCTCTCACTGTGAATACAGGTTGGGAGGGGCCTATTTTCGCGCCTAAATGCGCATTAGATTTTGCAGCTTGAGACATCCAGTTTCCCTGAAGGAGTCCCCTGAACACTTAGGACCTCTCTAAAGGGTTTTTGTGCCTTTCAAACTCATTATATGGGCAGGTAGGGCCACAGCAGTGCTGTGGCAGTTTGTTGTGACTGTTGAAAAACGTTTATATCGTTTTTTTGATCCGGTTTTGAAACTAAGGGGTTAATCATCCATTTGCAAGTGGGTGCAATGCTCTGTTAGTCTATTATACACACTGTAAAAAGTTCGTAAGATTTACTGCTTTTTATCACTGTTTTTCAATTTCTGACAAAATTTGTTTCTCTTAAAGGCACATTACCGTTTTTATTTTTTGCTTGTTTACATTTATCAAAGTGTTTTCCAAGCTTGCTGGTCTCATTGCTAGTCTGTTTAAACATGTCTGACATAGAGGAAATTCCTTGTTCATTATGTTTAGAAGCCATTGTGGAACCCCCTCTTAGAATGTGTACCAAATGTACTGATTTTACTTTAAGTTATAAAGATCATATTCTGTCTTTAAAAGATTTATCACCAGAGGAAACTGACAAGGGGGAAGTTATGCAGACTAACTCGCCCCACGTGTCAGAACCTTTGACTCCCGCTCAAGAGGCGCCAAGTACATCTAGTGCGCCCATGGCGTTTACTTTACAAGACATGGCGGCAGTTATGGATCATACCCTTACAGCGGTATTGTCCAAACTACCAGGGTTACAAGGAAAGCGAGACAGCTCTGGGGCTAGAAAAAATACAGAGCACTCTGACGCTTTAGTAGCTATGTCTGATATCCCCTCACAATATGCAGAAGCTGAGGCAGGAGAGCTTCTTTCAGTGGGTGATTTTTCTGACTCAGGGAAGATGCTTCAACCTGATTCTGATATGTCAACATTTAAATTTAAGCTTGAACACCTCCACGTGTTGCTCAGGGAGGTTTTAGCTACTCTGGATGACTGTGACACCATTATAGTGCCAGAGAAATTGTGTAGATTGGATAAATACTATGCAGTGCCTGTTTACACTGATGTTTTTCCAATACCTAAAAGGTTTTCAGAAATTATTAATAAGGAATGGGATAGACCAGGTGAACCGTTCTCTCCCCCTCCTATTTTTAAGAAAATGTTTCCAATAGATGCCGCTACACGGGACTTATGGCAAACGGTCCCTAAGGTGGAGGGAGCAGTTTCTACCCTAGCTAAGCGTACAACTATCCCTGTCGAGGACAGTTGTGCTTTCCTAGATCCAATGGATAAAAAGTTAGAGGGTTACCTTAAGAAAATGTTTATTCAACAAGGTTTTATTCTCCAGCCTCTTGCATGCATTGCCCCATTCACTGCTGCTGCGGCCTTCTGGTTTGAGTCTCTGGAAGAGGCCTTACAGGTAGAAACTCCATTGGATGATATACCTGACAAGCTTAAAGCGCTTAAGCTAGCCAATTGATTGGTTTCTGACGCCGTTGTTCATTTAACTAAACTAACGGCTAAGAACTCAGGTTTTGCTATTCAGGCGCGTAGGGCGCTATGGCTTAAATCCTGGTCAGCTGACGTTACTTCAAAGTCTAAGCTTCTCAATATTCCCTTCAAGGGGCAGGCCCTATTCGGGACTGGACTGAAGGAGATCATTTCTGATATTACTGGAGGAAAAGGTCATGCCCTTCCTAAGGATAGGTCTAACAAATTAAGGACCAAACAAACTAATTTTCGTGCCGTTCGAAACTTTAAGATGAGCGCGGCATCATCTTCCTCTAATACAAAACAAGAGGGAAATTTTGCCCAGTCCAAGCCGGTCTGGAGACCTAACCAGGCTTGGAACAAAGGTAAACAGGCCAAGAAGCCTGCTGCTGCCTCTAAGACAGCATGAAAGATTGGCCCCCGATCCGGTAACGGATCTAGTAGGGGGCAGATTTTCTCTCTTCGCCCAGGCTTGGGCAAGAGACGTCCAGGATCCCTGGGCGTTGGAAATTGTGTCCCAGGGATATCTTCTGGACTTCAAAGTTTCTTCCCCAAAAGGAAGATTTCACCTTTCACAATTATCTGCAGACCAGATAAAGAGAGAGGCATTCTTACATTGTGTTCAAGACCTCCTAGTTATGGGAGTGATCCACCCAGTTCCAAAGGAGGAACAGGGGCAAGGATTCTATTCAAATCTATTTGTGGTTCCCAAGAAAGAGGGAACCTTCAGACCAATCTTAGATCTCAAGATCCTAAACAAATTTCTCAGGGTCCCATCTTTCAAGATGGAGACTATTCGAACCATCCTACCTATGATCCAGGAGGGTCAATACATGACTACTGTGGACTTAAAGGATGCTTATCTTCACATTCCGATGCACAAAGATCATCATCGGTTTCTCAGGTTCGCCTTCCTAGACAGGCATTACCAGTTTGTGGCTCTTCCCTTTGGGTTAGCTACAGCACCAAGAATCTTTACGAAGGTTCTGGGGTCACTTCTGGCGTTCCTAAGGCCGCGGGGCATAGCAGTAGCCCCTTACTTAGACGACATTCTGATACAGGCGTCAAATTTCCAAATTGCCAAGTCCCATACGGACATTGTTCTGGCATTCCTGAGGTCTCATGGGTGGAAAGTGAACAAAAAGAAGAGTTCTCTATCCCCTCTCACAAGAGTTTCCTTCCTGGGAACTCTGATAGATTCTGTAGAAATGAGGATTTACCTGACAGAGGCCAGGTTGTCAAAACTTCTAAATTCCTGCCGTGTTCTTTATTCTACTTCTCGCCCTTCGGTGGCTCAGTGTATGGAAGTAATCGGCTTAATGGTAGCGGCAATGGACATAGTGCCGTTTGCCCGCCTACATCTCAGACCGCTGCAACTTTGCATGCTCAGTCAGTGGAATGGGGATTACACAGATTTGTCCCCTCTACTAAATCTGGATCAAGAGACCAGGGATTCTGTTCTCTGGTGGCTATCTCGAGTCCATCTGTCCAAAGGTATGACCTTCCGCAGGCCAGATTGGACAATAGTAACAACAGATGCCAGCCTTCTAGGCTGGGGGGCAGTCTGGAACTCTCTGAAGGCTCAGGGGTCATGGACTCAGGAGGAGGCTCTCCTTCCGATAAACATTCTGGAACTAAGAGCGATATTCAATGCTCTTCAGGCTTGGCCTCAGCCAGCAGCAGTGAGGTTCATCAGATTTCAGTCGGACAACATCACGACTGTAGCTTACATCAACCATCAAGGGGGAACAAGGAGTTCCCTAGCGATGTTGGAGGTTTCAAAGATAATCCGTTGGGCAGAGATTCACTCTTGCCACCTATCAGAAAATCCGCCTCCCAGTTCTCTACTCCTGGGATATGAATAGCTAAGTCGACAGACTTTTCATCCGGGGGAGTGGGAGCTCCATCCGGAGGTGTTTGCACAGTTGATTCAACGTTGGGGCAAACCAGAACTGGATCTCATGGCGTCTCGCCAGAACGCCAAGCTTCCTTGTTACGGATCTAGGTCCAGGGATCCCAAGGCAGCGCTGATAGATGCTCTAGCAGCGCCTTGGTCCTTCAACCTGGCTTATGTGTTTCCACCGTTTCCTCTGCTCCCTCGTCTGATTGTCAAGGTCAAGCAGGAGAGAGCATCAGTGATTTTGATAGCACCTGCGTGGCCACGCAGGACTTGGTATGCAGATCTGGTGGACATGTCATCCTTTCCACCATGGACTCTGCCTCTGAGGCAGGACCTTCTACTTCAGGGTCCTTTCAACCATCCAAATCTAATTTCTCTGCGGCTGACTGCTTGGAGATTGAACGCTTGATTTTATCAAAGCGTGGTTTCTCCGAGTCGGTCATTGATACCTTAATACAGGCGCGAAAGCCTGTCACCAGGAAAATCTATCATAAGATATGGTGTAAATATCTTCATTGGTATGAATCCAAGGGTTACTCATGGAGTAAGGTCAGGATTCCTAGGATATTATCTTTTCTCCAAGATGGATTGGAGAAGGGTTTGTCAGCAAGTTCCTTAAAGGGACAGATTTCTGCTCTGTCCATTCTTTTGCACAAACGTCTGGCTGAGGTTCCAGACGTGCAGGCGTTTTGTCAGGCTTTAGTCAGAATTAAGCCTGTGTTTAAACCTGTTGCTCCGCCTTGGAGTTTAAATTTAGTTCTTAAGGTTCTTCAAGGGGTTCCGTTTGAACCTTTGCATTCCATAGATATTAAGCTCTTATCTTGGAAAGTTTTGTTATTAGTAGCTATCTCCTCGGCTTGAAGAGTTTCGGAGTTATCTGCTTTACAATGTGATTATCCTTATCTCATTTTTCATTCCGATAAGGTAGTGTTACGTACCAAACCTGGTTTTCTACCTAAGTTGGTATCTAATAAAAATATCAATCAGGAGATTGTTGTACCGTCACTGTGTCCTAATCCTTCTTCAAAGAAGGAACGTCTTTTACACAATCTTGACGTGGTTCGTGCTTTAAAATTTTATTTACAAGCTACTAAAGTTTTTCGTCAAACATCTGCATTGTTTGTTGTCTACTCTGGACAGAGGAGAGGCCAAAAGGCTTCGGCAACTTCTCTTTCTTTTTGGCTAAGGAGTATAATACGCTTAGCTTATGAGACTGCTGGCCAGCAGCCTCCTGAAAGGATTACAGCTCATTCTACTAGAGCGGTAGCTTCCACATGGGCTTTTAAGAATGAGGCTTCTGTTGAACAGATTTGTAAGGCGGCGACTTGGTCTTCGCTTCATACTTTTTCAAAATTCTATAAATTTGATACTTTTGCTTCTTTGGAGGCTATTTTTGGGAGAAAGGTTTTGCAGGCAGTGGTGCCTTCCGTTTAAGCACCTGCCTTGTCCCTCCCTTCATCCGTGTCCTATAGCTTTGGTATTGGTATCCCACAAGTAATGGATGATCCGTGGACTGGATACACCTTACAAGAGAAAACAAAATTTATGCTTACCTGATAAATTTATTTCTCTTGTGGTGTATCCAGTCCACGGCCCGCCCTGTCATTTTAAGGCAGGTGTGTTTTATTTTTAAACTACAGTCACCACTGCACCCTATGGTTTCTCCTTTCTCTTGCTTGTCTTCGGTCGAATGACTGGTAGTGGCAGTTAGAGGAGGAGCTATATAGACAGCTCTGCTGTGGGTGATCCTCTTGCAGCTTCCTGTTGGGAAGGAGAATATCCCACAAGTAATGGATGATCCGTGGACTGGATAACACCACAAGAGAAATAAATTTATCAGGTAAGCATAAATTTTGTTTTTAAGGATCCTTTAGATAGGAAGCTTGAATCTTATCTAAGGAAGGCCTATTTATATTCAGGTCATCTTCTCAGGCCTGCAATTTCTTTGGCTGATGTTGCGCTTGCATCAGCCTTCTGGTTGGAGAATTTAGCGCAACAGGAATTGGATTCTGACTTATCTAGCATTATTCGCCTATTGCAAAATGCTAGTCATTTTATTGTGATGCAATTTTTGATATTATCAAAATTGATGTTAGATCCATGTCTTTAGCTATTTTAGCTAGAAGAGCTTTGTGGCTTAAATCTTGGAATGCTGATATGACATCTAAATCTAGATTACTATCTCTTTCTTTCCAAGGTAATAATTTATTTGGTTCTCAGTTGGATTCTATTATTTCAACTGTCACTGGGGGAAGGGAATTTTTCTGCCTCAGGATTAAAAACCTACGGGTAAATCTAAGGCTTTTAACCATTTTTGTTCCTTTTGTCAGAATAAGGAACAAAATCTCAATCTTCCCCCCAAGGAGTCTGCTTCCAATTGAAAGCCTTCCTCAAATTGGAATAAATCCAAGCCATTTAGGAAACCAAAGTCAGCCCCTAAGTCTGCATGAAGGTGCGGCCCTCATTCCAGCTCAGCTGGTAGGGGGCAGATTAAGGTTTTTCAAAGATATTTGGATAAAATCTGTCCAAAATCAATAGATTCAGAGCATTGTCTCTAAAGGGTATTGAATAGGATTCAGAGTTAGACCTCCTGTGAGAAGATTTTTTCTCTCACGTATCCCAGTAAATCCAGTAAAAGCTCGGGCTTTCCTGAAGTGTGTTTCAGACCTGGAGTCTTCAGGGGTAATCATGCCAGTTCCTCCTCAGGAACAAGATTTGGGGTTTTATTCAAATCTATTCATTGTACCAAAGAAGGAAAATGTATTTAGACCAGTTCTGGATCTGAAAAATTTTGAATCGTTATGTAAGAGTACCAACTTTCAAGATGGTGACTATAAGGACTATTCTGCCTTTTGTTCAGCAAGGACATTATATGTCCACAATAGACTTGCAGGATGCATACCTTCATATTCCGATTCATCCAGAACATTATCAGTTTCTGAGATTCTCTTTTCTAAACAAGCATTACCAATTTGTTGTTCTTCCATTTGGCCTAGCAACAGCTCCAAGAATATTTTCAAAGGTTCTGGGTGCCCTACTCTCTGTAATCAGAGAACAGGGTATTGCAGTGTTTCCTTATTTGGAAAATATCTTGGTACTAGCTCAGTCTTTGTGTACTGCAGAATCTCACACGAATCAACTAGCGTTGTTTCTTTGGAAACATGGTTGGAGGATCGAAGTTTCTTGATTCCTCAGACAAGGGTCACCTTTTTAGGCTTCCAGATAGATCCAGTGTCCATGACTCTGTCTCTAACAGACATGAGACGTTTAAAATTGGTTGCAGCATGCCGGCACCTTCATTCTCAGTCATTCTCTTCAGTGGCTATGTGCATGGAAGTTTTAGGTCTCATGACTGCAGCATCGGATGCAATCCCCTTTGCTCGTTTTCACATGAGACCTCTACAGCTTTGTATGCTGAATCAATGTACGACACTCTCTGACATGGTGGATAGATCACCATCGTTTAGTTCAAGGGGCTTCTTTTGTTCGGCCAACCTGGACTGTGATCACAACAGATGCAAGTCTTTCAGGTTGGGGAGCTGTTTGGGGATCTCTGACAGCACAAGGGGTTTGGAAATTTTAAGAGGTGAGATTACCAAAAAAATTTTTAGAACTCCTTGGAATTCTCAGAGCTCTTCAGTTTTGGCCTCTGCTAAAGAGAGAACCGTTCATTTGTTTTCAGACAGACAATATCACAACAGTGGCATATGTCAATCATCAAGGTGGGACTCACAGTTCCCAAGATATGAAAAAAGTATCTCGGATACTTGTTTGGGCGGAATCCAGCTCTTGTCTAATCTCTGCTGTGCTTATCCCAGGTGTAGACAATTGGGAGGCGGATTATCTCAGCCGCCAGACTTTACATCCAGAGGAGTGGTCTCTCTATCCAGATGTGTTTTCTTAGATTATCCAGTTGTGGGATCTTCCAGAGATAGATCTCATGGCCTCTCATCTTAACAAGAAACTTCCCAGATACCTGTCCATTCCAGGGATGTTGAGGCGGAAGCAGGGGATGTGCTGACACTTCCTTGGTGTTATCATCCTGCTTACATTTTCCCACCTCTAGTTCTCCTTCCAAGAGTGATCTCCAAAATCATCATGGAACAATCATTTGTGTTGCTGGTGGCTCCAGCATGGCCACACAGGTTTTGATATGCAGATCTGGTTTGGATGTCCAGTTGCTCGCTTTTGCCACTTCCGTTCGGCCAGACCTACTATCTCAAGGTCCGTTTTTCCATCAGGATCTCAAATCATTAAATTTGAAGGTATGGAAATTGAACGCTTAGTACTAAGTCATAGAGGTTTCTCTGACTCAGTGATTAATACTATGTTACAAGCTCGTAAATCTGTTTCTAGAAAGATTTATTATAGAGTTTAGAAGACTTACATTTCATGGTGTTCTTCTCATAAATTCTCCTGGCATGCTTTTAGAATTCCTAGAATTTTACAGTTTCTTCAGGATGGTTTGGATAAGGGTTTGTCTGCAAGTTCCTTCAAAGGACAAATCTCCGCTCTTTCTGTTTTATTTCACAGAAAGATTGCTATACTTCCTTATATACACTGTTTTGTACAGGCTTTAGTTCTTATTAAGCCTGTTATTTAATCAATTTCTCCTCCTTGGAGTCTTAATTTGATTCTGACGGCTTTACAGGTTCTTCCATTTGAACCTATGCATTTTTTGGACATTAAACTACTTTCTTGGAAAGTGTTGTTCCTTTTATCCCTCTCTTCTGCTAGAAGAGTTTCTGAGTTATCTGCTCTTTCTTGTGAGTCTCCTTTTCTGATTTTTTCATCAGGATAAGGCAGTTTTGCTGACTTTTTTTTTTAATTTTTACCTAAGGTTGTGAATTCTAACAACATTAGTAGAGAAATTGTTGTCCCTTCCTTGTGTCCTAATCCTAAGAATTCTTTGGAAAGTTTATTACATTCTTTGGATGTGGTAAGAGCTTTGAAATATTATGTGGAAGCTACTAAAGATTTCAGGAAGACTTCCAGTCTATTTGTTTTATTTTCTGGTCCTAGGAAAGGTCAGAAGGCTTCCGCTATTTCCTTGGTTTCTTGGTCGAAACTTTTGATTCATCAGATTTATTTTGAGTCAGGTCAGGCCCCTCCTCACAGAATTACAGCTCATTCTACTCGATCAGTCTCCACTTTGTGGGCTTTTAAGAATGAAGCTTCAGTTGATCAGATTTGCAAAGCGGCAACTTGGTCCTCTTTGCATTCATTTACTAAATTCTACCGTTTTGATGTATTTGCTTCTTCTGAAGCAGTTTTTGGTAGAAAAGTTCTTCAGGCAGCTGTTTCAGTTTGATTCTTCTGCTTTTGATTTAATTTTTTTTCTTTCAAAAATGAAAATAAACTTATTTTTTGGGTTGTGGATTAATTTATTCAGCGGAATATGGCTTTTTTTTATTTTTATTCCCTCCCTCTCTAGTGACTCTTGTGGAGATCCACATCTTGGGTATTGATATCCCATATGTCACTAGCTCATGGACTCTTGCCAATTACATGAAAGAAAACATAATTTATGTAAGAACTTACCTGATAAATTCATTTCTTTCATATTGGCAAGAGTCCATGAGGCCCACCCTTTTTATGGTGGTTATGATTTTTTGTATAAAGCACAATTATTTCCAAATTTCCTTTGTTGATGCTTTCTACTCCTTTTTTATCACCCCTCTGCTTGGTTATTCATTAAACTGAATTGTGGGTGTGGTGAGGGGTGTATTTATAGGCATTTTGAGGTTTGGGAAACTTTGCCCCTCCTGGTAGGATTGTATATCCCATATGTCACTAGCTCATGGACTCTTGCCAATATGAAAGAAATGAATTTATCAGGTAAGTTCTTACATAAATTATGTTTTTATTATTAATAAAGGAAAAAGAACCACCTTAATCAACCAAATAAATCAATTTTATGATACATACATGTAAACAAATGTTTCCCCCTAAATAGTAAGTACAAATTATAGTACGTACAAAAGTCCTTATTGAACAGAAATGCACATATTAATACTGGACATATATTTTATATAAAGATATGTCTTTCCTTTTATACTTCTGTAACCACTCTGCATTCAAATATAGTTAAGGTAATGAGTATTCAGGAGGTTAAACTAGGACCATTAGAAGGAGACCTAGACAGAAAATTGCTACAGGTAGATCTGTACTGGGTATATAGACTGATTACACAAGCTCCAATTGGAATGAATATAGATATGAAATGTGCCTGCTTCTTATAGCTTATTGTGGATAGATACACATATAGAAGTATCGACTTCTGTGTAAAGATAATAATATGAGTAATGGAATATTGGCTAGAAATAGATATCTGGGGTAAAAAATTACTCACGACTCATGTGGTTGTTATTTCTATATATAGAGGCCCATTTATCAAGCTCCGAGTTTTCAGACTCGCCAGATACAGCTATTATGAAGCAGCGGTCTAAAGACCGCTGCTCCATAACCCTGTCCGCCTGCTCTGAGCAAGCGGACAGGAATTGCAACAATTCAACCCGATCGAGTACGATCGGGTTGATTGACACATCACTTTAATAAATGACTGCAAACAATTACTATGGAAGGGGTATTTCTTCTGTTAAGTGTGATCAGTCCACGGGTCATCATTACTTGTGGGATATTAACTGCTCCCCTACAGGAAGTGCAAGAGGATTCACCCAGCAGAGTTGCTATATAGCTCCTCCCCTCTACGTCACCTCCAGTCATTCTCTTGCACCCAACGACTAGATAGGATGTGTGAGAGGACTATGGTGATATATTTAGTTTTTATATCTTCAATCAAAAGTTTGTTGTTTTATAATAGCACCGGAGTGTGTTATTCCTTCTCTGGTAGAATTTGAAGAAGAATCTACCTGAGTTTTTTTCTATGATTTTAGCCGGAGTAGTTAAGATCATATTGCTGTTTCTCGGCCATCTGAGGAGAGGCAAACTTCAGATCAGGGGACAGCAGGCAGATTAATCTGCAAAGAGGTATGTAGCAGCTTATTATTTTCTGACATGGAATTGATGAGAAAATCCTGCCATACCGTTATAATGTAAACCCAGCCTTGAATGCAGTAGATGTAGCTGATATCAGGCTGTCATGTATGTATATTTTATACTTCTCTGGTTTTTAGACTGTATACATAGACTTAACCTAATTTGCAGGGACTTGCAATAGGTTTTAAATGACAATTAATTATTGAGGTAAAACGTTTTTTTGCTGGCATGTAAAAACGTTTTTTTTTCTCTGAGGTACTGGGTGAAAAAATGTTTTGGGCACTATTTTTCCACTTGGCAATAGTTTTGATTTAAATTAGAGCAGTTCACTGATCCCTCTCACTGTTATGTGTGTGGGGGAGGGGCCATTTTGGTGCTTTCACTATGCATCAGAAAAAACTCAGTCAGAGATTCATTTTCTTCCTGCATGATCCGGTTCATCTCTACAGAGTTCAGGGATCTCCAAAGCCTTTTTTGAGGGAAGTAATCATTACAGCAGAGCTGTGCTGATTGTATTGACTGTGATAAAAAAAAAAACAAAAAAAAAAAAACGTTTATTTGTGTATTTTTTTTCTGCTGCCTGGGTTAGTTATCATTTGCTGAGGGGAACAATCCTTTGCTAAAACTGTATATTCTGACAAAGATTGATGCTATAACTTAATTATTTTAACTGTTATAATATTTTTCTGTGCTTCTTAAAGGCACAGTTCGTTTTCATATTATTTGTAAATTACTTTGTAAAGTATTTCCAAGTTGCTGTTTATTTGCTAGTGTGTTAAACATGTCTGATTCAGAGGAATATCTCTGTGCTATATGTGTTAATGCCAAAGTGGAGCCCAATAGAAATTTATGTACTAAATGTATTGATGCTATTTTAAAAAACAGTCAATCTGTACAAATTGAACATATTTCACCAAACAACGAGGGGAGAGTTATGCCGACTAACTCGCCTCACGTGTCAGTACCTGCATCTCCCGCTCAGGAGGTGCGTGATATTGTAGCGCCGAGTACATCTGGGCGGCCATTACAAATCACATTACAAGATATGGCTACTGTTATGACTGAAGTTTTGGCTAAACTACCAGAACTAAGAGGTAAACGTGATCACTCTGGGGTGAGAACAGAGTGCGCTGATAATGCAAGGGCCATGTCTGATACTGCGTCACAGTTTGCAGAACGTGAAGACGGAGAGCTTCATTCTGTGGGTGACGGTTCTGATCCAAATAAACTGGACTCAGACATTTCAAATTTTAAATTTAAGCTTGAGAACCTCCGTGTGTTACTAGGGGAGGTATTAGCGGCTCTGAATGATTGTAACACAGTTGCAATCCCAGAAAAAATGTGTAGGTTGGATAAATATTTTGCGGTACCGACGAGTACTGACGTTTTTCCTATACCTAAGAGACTTACTGACATTGTTACTAAGGAGTGGGATAGACCCGGTGTGCCTTTCTCACCCCCTCCTATATTTAGAAAAATGTTTCCAATAGACGCCGCCACACGGGATTTATGGCAAATGGTCCCTAAGGTGGAGGGAGCAGTTTCTACTTTAGCTAAGCGTACCACTATCCCAGTGGAGGATAGCTGTGCTTTTTCAGATCCAATGGATAAAAAATTAGAGGGTTACCTTAAGAAAATGTTTGTTCAACAAGGATTTATATTGCAACCTCTTGCATGTATTGCGCCTGTCACGGCTGCAGCAGCATTTTGGTTTGAGTCTCTGGAAGAGACACTTCAATCATCCACACTAGATGACATCACACACAAACTTAAATTCCTTAAGTTAGCTAATTCATTTATTTCAGATGCCGTAGTACATTTAACTAAACTTGCGGCTAAAAATTCAGGATTCGCCATTCAGGCACGCAGAGCTCTGTGGCTGAAATCCTGGTCAGCTGATGTTACGTCTAAATCTAAATTGCTTAATATTCCTTTCAAAGGGCAGACCTTATTCGGGCCCGGCTTGAAAGAGATTATTGCTGACATTACAGGAGGTAAAGGTCATGCCCTGCCTCAGGACAAGGCCAAAGCCAAGGCTAGACAGTCCAATTTTCGTTCCTTTCGTAATTTCAAAGCAGGAGCAGCATCAACTTCCTCTGCACCAAAACAGGAAGGAGCTGTTGCTCGCTACAGACAAGGCTGGAAACCTAACCAGTCCTGGAACAGGGGCAAACAGGCCAGAAAACCTGCTGCTGCCCCTAAGACAGCATGAATTGAGGGCCCCCGATCCGGGACCGGATCTAGTGGGGGGCAGACTTTCCCTCTTCGCCCAGGCTTGGGCAAGAGATGTTCAGGATCCCTGGGCGTTAGAGATCATATCTCAGGGATACCTTCTGGACTTCAAATCCTCTCCCCCAAGAGGGAGATTTCATCTGTCAAGGTTGTCAACAAACCTAACAAAGAAGGAAGCGTTTCTACGCTGCGTACAAGATCTTTTATTAATGGGAGTGATCCATCCAGTTCCGCGGTTGGAACAAGGACAAGGGTTTTACTCAAATCTGTTTGTAGTTCCCAAAAAAGAGGGAACCTTCAGGCCAATCTTGGATTTAAAGATCCTAAACAAATTCCTAAGAGTTCCATCGTTCAAGATGGAAACTATTCGAACAATTTTGCCCATGATCCAAGAGGGTCAGTACATGACCACAGTGGATTTAAAGGATGCTTACCTTCACATACCGATTCATAGAAGTCATTACCGGTATCTAAGGTTTGCCTTTTTAGACAGGCATTACCAGTTTGTAGCTCTTCCATTCAGACTGGCTACGGCTCCAAGAATCTTCACAAAGGTTCTGGGCACTCTTCTGGCGGTACTAAGACCGCAAGGAATTTCAGTAGCTCCGTACTTAGACGACATACTGATACAAGTTTCAAGCTTTCAAACTGCCAAATCTCATACAGAGATAGTACTGGCATTTCTAAGGTCGCATGGATGGAAAGTGAACGAAGAGAAAAGTTCTCTCCACTCACAAGAGTTCCCTTCCTGGGGACTCTGATAGATTCTGTAGAAATGAAGATTTACCTGACAGAGGACAGGTTAACAAAACTTCAAAATGCATGCCGTGTCCTTCATTCCATTCAACACTCTAAATCTGAATCAAGAGACCAGAAATTCTCTTCTATGGTGGCTTTATCGGCCACATCTGTCCAGGGGAATGCCATTCAGCAGGCCAGACTGGTCAATTGTAACAACAGACGCCAGCCTACTAGGTTGGGGCGCTGTCTGGAATTCTCTGAAGGCTCAGGGACTATGGAATCAGGAGGAGAGTCTTCTTCCAATAAACATTCTGGAATTGAGAGCAGTCCTCAATGCTCTTCTGGCTGGGCCCCAGTTAACAACTCGGGGGTTCATCAGGTTCCAGTCGGACAACATCACGACTGTAGCTTATATCAACCATCAGGGAGGGACAAGAAGCTCCCTAGCAATGATGGAAGTATCGAAGATAATTCGCTGGGCAGAGTCTCACTCTTGCCACCTGTCTGCAATCCACATCCCGGGAGTGGAGAACTGGGAGGCGGATTTCTTAAGTCGTCAGACTTTTCATCCGGGGGAGTGGGAACTTCATCCAGAGGTCTTTGCCCAAATACTTCGACGTTGGGGCAAACCAGAGATAGATCTCATGGCGTCTCGACAGAACGCCAAGCTTCCGCACTACGGGTCCAGATCCAGGGATCCGGGAGCGGTCCTGATAGATGCCTTGACAGCACCATGGACCTTCAGGATGGCTTATGTGTTTCCACCTTTCCCGATGCTTCCTCGATTGATTGCCAGAATCAAACAGGAGAAAGCATCAGTGATTCTAATAGCGCCTGCATGGCCACGCAGGACTTGGTATGCAGATCTGGTGGACATGTCATTCTGTCCACCTTGGTCGTTACCTCTGAAACAGGACCTTCTGATTCAGGGTCCTTTCAAACATCAAAATCTAACTTCTCTGAAGCTGACTGCTTGGAAATTGAACGCTTGATCTTATCAAAGCGTGGTTTTTCTGAGTCAGTTATTGATACCTTAATACAGGCTAGGAAGCCTGTTACCAGAAAGATTTACCATAAAATATGGCGTAAATACCTATATTGGTGCGAATCCAAAGGTTACTCTTGGAGTAAGGTTAGGATTCCTAGGATATTGTCTTTTCTACAAGAAGGTTTAGAAAAGGGGTTATCCGCTAGTTCCTTAAAGGGACAGATCTCAGCTCTGTCCATTCTGTTACACAAGCGTCTGTCAGAAGTTCCAGACGTTCAGGCTTTTTGTCAGGCTTTGGCCAGGATTAAACCTGTGTTTAAAGCTGTGGCTCCACCATGGAGTTTAAACCTTGTTCTTAACATTTTACAGGGTGTTCCGTTTGAACCCCTTCATTCCATTGATATAAAGTTGTTATCTTGGAAAGTTCTATTTTTAATGGCTATTTCCTCGGCTCGAAGAGTCTCTGAGTTATCAGCCTTACATTGTGATTCTCCTTATTTGATTTTTCACTCGGATAAGGTAGTTCTGCGTACTAAACCTGGGTTCTTACCTAAGGTAGTCACTAACAGGAATATCAATCAGGTGATTGTTGTTCCATCCTTGTGCCCAAATCCTTCTTCGAGGAAGGAACGTCTTTTGCACAATCTGGATGTAGTTCGTGCCCTTAAATTTTATTTACAGGCAACTAAAGATTTTCGACAAACGTCTTCCCTGTTTGTCGTTTACTCTGGTCAGAGGAGAGGTCAAAAAGCTTCTGCTACCTCTCTCTCTTTTTGGCTTCGTAGCATAATTCGTTTAGCTTATGAGACTGCTGGACAGCAGCCTCCTGAAAGAATTACAGCTCATTCCACTAGAGCTGTGGCTTCCACTTGGGCCTTTAAGAATGAGGCCTCTGTTGAACAGATTTGCAAGGCTGCAACTTGGTCTTCGCTTCATACTTTTTCCAAATTTTACAAATTTGACACTTTTGCTTCCTCGGAGGCTATTTTTGGGAGAAAGGTTCTTCAGGCAGTGGTTCCTTCTGTATAAAGAGCCTGCCTATCCCTCCCGTCATCCGTGTACTTTTGCTTTGGTATTGGTATCCCACAAGTAATGATGACCCGTGGACTGATCACACTTAACAGAAGAAAACATAATTTATGCTTACCTGATAAATTCCTTTCTTCTGTAGTGTGATCAGTCCACGGCCCGCCCTGTTTTTTAAGGCAGGTAAATATTTTTTAAATTATACTCCAGTCACCACTACACCCTTGGCTTCTCCTTTCTCGTTGGTCCTTGGTCGAATGACTGGAGGTGACGTAGAGGGGAGGAGCTATATAGCAACTCTGCTGGGTGAATCCTCTTGCACTTCCTGTAGGGGAGCAGTTAATATCCCACAAGTAATGATGACCCGTGGACTGATCACACTACAGAAGAAAGGAATTTATCAGGTAAGCATAAATTATGTTTTTTTATACCAACTCACATTTCTTTCCATTCTATATTGTTTTGAGTCTACTACCTGTAGAAGGAAACTTGTGTAACAGAGGACTAGCTAGGAGGTTGCCGACAATCACAGACAACCTGAAAAGCTCTGCTAAAGTCCATTTACATTGTGAGGGTATTTCCATTCTTTTCTAAGTTTATAAATAGATGAATGCCCCATTTGATTGCAGATAAGAAGCCAGTAACACCTAGAGGACAGATTGCTGGGAGGCTGCCAATTTACTCAGACTGTAGGATCTGCATGACAAACTCTTTATATGTGTGTTTTTTGTTCGATTACCTGGTCAGATTTCCCCCCCTGTTAAAGGGACTATAAAGAAGAATATGCACAGATGCTGATCTAAAAATCCAGTATAAAACCTTTTAAAAACTTACTTAGAAGCTCCCAGTTTAGCACTTTTGATTAGGTTGACTGGAACACCCAGTGAAAGCAGACACTCCCCCCCCCTCCCCCGCATATGAAAAGACTCTGTACATAAACATGAGCAAGCTGGAGTAGGTATACATCAGTATACTTCAAAAACTTTGGGGTTTGGTTAGGAGTCTGAAAATTGTCACAATTGTATTTAAAAATAAGCAAAACTATAAATTTTTATAAAAATAAACCTGTATGGGCTATAAATTGGGTCATCTACAAAACATGTATGCAAATAAAATTCTAGTGTATAATGCCCCTTTAATGTACCATTAAAGGGACCTTTCTCAACTGTATGGTTTTTCAAGATGTTATATTTGTTTAGTCTGCTTTTGTTGTAAAATGCAAAACTTTCTTTCCAATGGCATGGAGAACCCACAAATTAATTTTAATTACTTGTGGCCACCAGCAAACACCCCAGCAAAGCTACAAGTATCCCTCCTACTTCCCATAATCCTCAGTCATTATTTGCCTTTGTACATCATGGAGGTGTGCAAAGATGGTGTCTGAAGAAAATTGAGTTTTATCCTTTAATGGGTAGTTTCCCTACAAGCAAGGATTTGGGGTAATGCTGTATCATGTATACCCATGGGAAATAGTCAGATAGTCGCTACAAGGCTGTCACACTTGAGAGGCTGTATCTGTTCCACAGCATGGATCCTAGAGCAGTGGTTCTCAACCAAAGTGACCTCAAGGCCCGGTAAATTTTAGCTAGACATGTCCAGGGCCCGGTAGTTTTATTTATATATATATACACATATAAAGTGAGTAGGAGTGGCGGGCTGATCAGCCAGGCAAATAGGACCTGGGCCGAGGTACCAGCAAGTAGGGGGGCACACAAATGGCATCTCCACGGATCCTGGTGAATTCCTTAAGCTGGAATTTTCAGTTGCCCTATCAGTAACTAAGCAAAAAAAGTGTGGGTTTAGTGGGGGCCCTGGTGGGGGTCTGTCGCTGTGAGGGCCATGGAGTGTGGGGTCTGGCCCTGGAGGTTGGGTGCCCTTTTTCTGGACCTTAATGTTGTGGGTCCTGGCTCTGGAGGTTGAGGGGCCTGTTGGGGGCAGGGAGGCTACCATGTTCATTTGCATAAAATGTAATACATTTTGGTCAGTGTGGGACAGTGTTCCTGGGGCCTTGATTGGTCTCAGTCTGCCCCTGGTGTGCAGTGGAGTAAGAGTGTGCAGTGGGGGCATGACAGGTCGGGGCCCACCAGCAGGGCTATCACGGCCCGGTACTGGGCCACGGCCCGGCTGTTGAGAAACCAGGTCCTAGAGGGTAAGTCTGCTTTATTGTTATAGCAGGGACTCCTGTATAGGGTCACAGTGTGACTCCTCTATACCTCAATAGGATCAAGGGTTAATTTCTCCTTTAGGGAGATTATTGGGAACAGTTATGGGGATTCAGTTCAGGAAGGACAGTTTTATGTTCTGCATTAGGTTTGGGCTCATAAGACTGTGTGCTTTTGGCTTGGGAACAGACAGGTTTCACTTTCATTTTTTGGGCTCATAAGACTCTGTCCTTTTGGCTTGGGAACAGACAGGTTTCGCTTTCTTTTTTGAGTGTTGCACAGCTCATATTAGCTTAACAATCTTTTGCATAGCAGGGGAAGTCCTGTCTTGCGCATATGGTTGCCACATTTTTCCCAGCCGATTCCTGGACACTTTGAATGTGGGTGTGACTGGGGGCATGGCAGGGGTGTGACTGGGGCATGGTGGGGGTGTGACTTCACACAGACTTAATAAAATATATTTTACTATTTTTGCTGCCTCTCAGTGTGTGTGTGAAGTGTCGGTGAACTGCCTGTCAGTGTGTGAAGTGTCAGTGAGCTGTCTGTCAGTGTGAGTGAAGTGTCAGTGAGCTGCCTGTCACTGTGTGTGTGAGGTGTCAGTGAGCTGCCTGTCAGTGTGTGTGTGTGTGTGTGTGTGTGAAGTGTCAGTGATCTGCCTGTCAGTGTGAGTGAAGTGTCAGTGAGCTGCCTGTCAGTGTGAGTGAAGTGTCAGTGAGTTGCCTGTCAGTGTGTGTGTGTGAAGTGTCAGTGAGCTGCCTGTCAGTGTGTGTGTGTGTGTGTGAAGTGTCAATGAGCTGCCTGTCTGTGTGTGTGTGAAGTGTCAGTGAGCTGCCTGTCAATGTGTGTGTGTGTGTGTGAGAAGTGTCAGTGAGCTGCTTTTCACTGTGTGTGTGAAGTGTCAGTGAGCTGCCTGTCAGTGTGTGTGTGAAGTGTCAGTGAGCTGCCTCTCAGTGTGTGTGGGAAGTGTCGGTGAGCTGCCTGTCAGTGTGTGAAGTGTCAGTGAGCTGCCTGTCACTGTGTGTGTGAGGTGTCAGTGAGCTGCCTGTCAGTGTGTGTGTGTGTGTGTGTGAAGTGTCAGTGATCTGCCTGTCAGTGTGTGTGACGTGTCAGTGAGCTGCCTGTCAGTGTGAGTGAAGTGTCAGTGAGGTGCCTGTCAGTGTGTGTGTGTGTGTGAGAAGTGTCAGGGAGCTGCCTGTCAGTGTGTGTGTGTGTGTGAAGTGTCAGTGAGCTGCCTGTCAGTGTGAGTGGAGTGTCAGTGAGCTTCCTGTCAGTGTGAGTGAAGTGTCAGTGAGCTGCCTGTCAGTGTGTGTGTGTGAAGTGTCAGTGAGCTGTCTGTCAGTGTGTGTGTGTGTGTTTGAAGTGTCAGTGAGCTGCCTGTCAGTGTGAGTGAAGTGTCAGTGAGCTGCCTGTCAGTGTGTGTGTGTGTGTGTGTGTGAAGTGTCAGTGAGCTGCCTGTCAGTGTAAGTGAAGTGTCGGTGAGCTGCCTGTCAGTGTGTTTATGAAGTGTCGGTGAGCTGCCTGTCAGTGTGTGTGAAGTGTCAGTGAGCTGCGCCTGTCAGTGTGTGTGAAGTGTCAGTGAGCTGCGCCTGTCAGTGAACTGTATGTCAGTGTGTGTGTGTGAGAGAGAAGTTTCAGTGAGTTGTCTGTTAATTCTAACTAGGCTTGCTTCAGGGAGATAATATAATTTACAATATCACAATTAGCTCCTTGAATGACAGAGAGCGCAGCCTGCAACACAATACGAAACAATGTGATGCATGTCCTGGCAGCCAAGGGGTTATCCCATCTTTTGAGGCCGAGTGCGGTTACCTTAGTCTCCCTGTCAGCTGGCAGATCTAAGTCCTCCTCCATGTTAGCAGCACAACAGTAAAACACACGTTCATCGCTCACGGGCCATGGCTCCGGTATTTAGAAAGTGTTGCAGCGGGAAAAAACTAATTAGCAGAAGTCTCTGGCGAGCAGTAACTATGTCACCTAATGCGACTACAGTCTCCACTAGTTTCCCTCACATTGCCCTGCCGGCCCAGCCACCAAAGTTTTTTTTAAAAAATCAACAGTGTTGTTGTGTGTGAGTGACAGTTGAGCTGGGCAGGCTGAGGGATTGGAGCCTAGTTCCGGGACACGGGACATACAGTCCCAGACCGGGACTGTCCCGGTGATACCGGGGCAGGTGGCAACCCTACTTGCGCACCATGTGACAGGGTGCAGCGTCTTTCAATTCCTTGCTATCCTGCTGCAGACAGCACTCCTGAGGAGAGCATTTCACTGATCAATTATCTGGGTCTAGGAGGTGGAAAATGCCCCAACCATTAGGATTGTAAAGGTGCCTGTTTATATTAAAATACACTTGGAATTACATACCAAAGCTATGGAGGACTCTGATACTACGTTAGAGGGTTCCACCACTCCTATAGTAATTAATAATGCCTGTTTATATTGTGAGGAGCCTGTGGTTTGACCACCTGCTCAATTTTATTCAAATTGCCTAGCACTGTCTTAAAGTCTCTAAGAAGGGAGCTGTCTAGCAATACCCATAGCACAATTATTGCCTCTGAACCATCCACCTCTCAGAATTCTATGACACAAGAGATTTCTGCCCTGTCTACTCAAACTGCTTCACATGCAGTTCCCAGTGGCACAGCTAATTCTCCATCTGGAGGGGACCTTTTTCCTGTGGACTTTACCACACAGCTACAATCTGCGGTGTCTACGGCCCTGAGTGCCCTAACTATCCATGTCTCAGCTATCCGAGGATGAGTTAACCTCTGTAGCGTCAGAGGGTGAACTTTCTGAGTCGGTGATGTCTGTTACTAAGTCTCCTCCGGCGGAAGAAACCCTCTTTTAGATTCAAAATTGAACATTTGTGTTTTTTACTAAAGGAGGTTCTGTCTATGCTAGAGGTTCCAGAGGCTAAGCTACCTGAGGAACTTAAGATCCCTAAGTTAGACAAGGTCTACAAAGACAGGAAGGGGCCACAGACTTTTCCTGTACCAGTTTGTATGGCGAACATTATTAGTAATGAATGGGAAAGAATTGGAACTTCCTTTTCTCCCTCTGCAACTTTTAAGAAATTGTTCCCGGTGCCTGACTCTCAAATAGAATTGTGGGGTATGTGGAAAAAAAAATCCTCCTTCCTCTCCCTCCAGAAAAAAATATTTTCCTCACGGGAGGTGTGGTCTTTCTGTGATTATAACAGAATGAAAAGTGCTTACTAAAACCTTGCAGAGATAATCAGAACTAACTGGATTAGGAGTGTGGAGAGATTACCTGAGCAGGAACGGATATCTCGCCTGTTGACCCCCTTACTGGGTACTTGAATCTCTGGCACACAGTGAGCTGGACGACTGCTATTGACCCAGTCTGCTTCATTGGCACCATTGGTGGCGTGTTTCCCCCGGAGGTTGCAGTACGTTTTCACTTCCACATAATGTTGGCGATTGTTCATCTGCAGAGTCCAGACATTTATTTGAGAATGTGCTTGTGCCCTATGGTCCCGGACCTTCCACCTTGGGGAAGTCCTCTACAGTGCCGCGTGGGGGGTATCTGTCCCTGAGTGTTGTGCCTTCCATTACAGGATTGCGAGGCTTCGCGTGTTGCTCAGACATGTTTTTCAGTTATTGAATGACCCTATCGTTACTAGATACAGGGAATTTCAGTTTGATACTTTGAATGGTGCACCTCATTAGACATATGGGAATGAGGTCATCTCCTGATTGTCATTTGTTTGAGATCTTTCCCAGTTTTTTGAGATAGGGCTCCGTTTGGCTGGTCCTGCGGGTAGGCCTGTGTCTTTTTGGGCGTTAACCTCCTAGTTGCCTTATATTTTATATATATCCGATGGGGTGTCTTTTATTTGTTTTTGTTTCCTTCGGGAACCTTCTGGGATTGATACTCTGTATTACTTCTTCAGAAGTTATTGGACATCTTAGTCATCTGTTGAAAATGTCTGTTTTCTCTTTTTTCCCCTACGAGGGAGATTTTACACAGCTTGCCAGTTGGGACTCTAGGTGCAGGCTGGTCCTGTCGGGTTCTTTCGGTCTTACGGCTGTTCAGACATGTGGCACTGTTCTCCTAGGCTGGTTCGGTTGAAGCACAGAGTGCTCAGGTTATCATTGTTTTTTGTTTTTTTTCAACTAAGCATTCGAGAGGACCTGTGGGTCCGTGAGGTGGGAAGGATTGTTTAAGTCCTTATAGCTTTCAGTCATAGATGACTGGGCAGGGGAGTTTTTCCGCTGTGTCACTCAATCTGACATCTGATTTCATCAGAACTTACAGTTTCCTCCCCCATGAGGTGGAGAATGGGAGGGCTTAATGCCCTTTACCGCTCTTGAGCTGTTTGGCCTTCATTTTTTAGGCCTCTGGATTTGTCCTTTTGGGCTTGATCCAACAGCTTGTACAGGATAGCTGTCTAGCATGCGGCAGGTTTGCAGTTTAAAACCTGTTGCAGCTCTTGACACCTTGCAGGTGTACGTGTAAGCCGTTTTCAGTATATCTAGATGCAGCTCTTACTCTTGACTGAGTTATAAGAGGCCTTTGGGTCTTCTTCCATTGCCTTCGGTGAGTGGATCTCCTTTTTGGGATCTGTGTTTCCGGGTGCTGGTTGTTCCCTGCGGGGACTTTTGTTTAGCTCAGGGTTTTCCGTAGCTGGGTAGGCTTAGTGCCTTCTCTTCCTTGTGTCCTCTGCTTGTGCGGAGGTGTTAGGGAGACTAGTCCTGTTAGTAGGATTTTTTTTACCTCAAGGTTTCCCTTGGTCGTCCTGAGGCTCTGAGAAGTATCTTCATACAACTTCTAGCCTTGCTCCTTGGAGTGTTGGACTTTAGCTAGGGGTGGTTTCTTCCTTTGGTCGGGACTTTCGAGTTCTCTCGCTATCTGGATTTTCTGGATATGCATCCATACCCTTGCGTCTGGCTTTTTGGCCAGTTGGGGTGTTTAGTTCTAGGGTAAGGTTTGCCTTAACTATTGGGTACCCGGATCTATTTTTGGCCTTTTTACTGACCCAGTCTTGGGTGGTTTTGGAATATTGGATCTCAGGGTGTTCCACGTTAGTGGGAACTTGGGCTGTGTCCTTGCTCCATCTACCTCACCTGATCATGGTTGGCCAGGTTTTCGGAGTATTTTTTATTGCTGGTCCTGGATGTCCAATTTCTGGTGCACCTTAGAGTTGCATTCCCCTGGTAAGCTTGCCAGTGTTCCTGTGGATTCCCTGCCCTGCAGGCGGATGGGTTGGCTGTACCTCTGCTTGGCGAGCTACTTGTAGGGGGGTCCTTTTCTAGGACATCTGTGTTGGAAATTTCTCTTCCCTTTAGCCGGTGACTTTGGACCTTGAGGACAGTTGTCGCCTTTCCGGCATCATCCCTTGTCTTTAGGGGATATTCTCCTCCCTATGGAGATAGAGTCCTTGCTTGGGGCTTCTCCTGGATGGGATGTGGAAAGGTGGCATTGGTTTCCCCTGGGGTCTTGCTGGCTCCCAGCAGACTTGTTGGGCCTTTATTTGATAGATCGTTAGGTCTATGGCCTTGTTGTTTGTTTCAGATTTGGGTTGTACTTGGGCTCTGTGGGGATGGCTGTGCTATCCTTACGCTCATAAGGTTGTACCCTCCTGTCTTGACATTCAGTGTCCTCTATAGCTTGGGTATTGTTTTCCCAAAAGTAACAAATGCAGTTGTGGATTATTTCCATTTAAGAAGAAAAACATTAATTATGCTTACCTGATAATTTTATTTTCTTCTAAAGGAAAGAGTCCACAGCTCCCCACCCGTAATTTTATGTGGGGCGTCCTTATATTCTTTTGGCACCTTTTCACCCTGATATTTCTTCTACTGTTCCTTGCTTCTCGGCATAATGACTGGGGGGTGAGGGATGTCGGAGTAGTATTTAAGCCTTTGGCTGGGTTGTCTTTGCCTCCTCCTGGTGGCCAGGTTCTTGTTTCCCAAAAGTAATGAATGCAGCTGTGGACTCTTTCCATCACAAGAAAAGGGAATGATCAGGTAAGCATAATTTATGTTTTTATGCTTTCTTCTGATACATTTATACCCTGATGTTGATCCTACTTTTCCTTGTTCCCTCGGCTGAATGACTGGGAGGATAGGCAAAGTGGGAGGGCTATTTAAGCCTTTGGCTGGGGTGTCTTTGCCTCCTCCTGGTTGCCAGGTGTTGTATTTCCCAACATTAAGGAATTATGTCGTGGACTCTCCCTGCCAGGAAAGAAAGGAATTTATCTGGTAAGCATACATTTTGTTTTTATCTTAGTTGGTATATTTTCTATGCAGCGCTTTCACGCGCTTCTTATTTTCAGTGTTGCACTGAATATTTCTGCAGTCACGTGATGACCGAGCGTACTGCTTCCGGCTTCAGCACTATTGCTCAGCACATTCCGTTTTTTCTTCTGTAAATCAACGGTATGAGCTACAGAGGTCCAGTTGCCTTATCTCCTTAGTTGTTATTTCAGAAGGGGGTGAGTTATAATCCAGCAACAGCTGGGAGTGTAGAGGTGCCTCTTTTCTTCTTAAACGGGAAGAGTCCACAGCTGCATTCATTACTTTTGGGAATTCAGAACCTGGCCACCAGGAGGAGGCAAAGACAACCCAGCCAAAGGCTTAAATACCTCCCCCACCTGCCTCATCCCCCAGTCATTCTTTGCCTTTCATCACAGGAAGTTGGCAGAGAAGTGTCAGAAGAAGTCTCTTATAGAGAGTAGTACTCTTTTGAAATTGGGACTGGAGTTTTAATTTTTTAAGTAATCCTGTCAGCCTCTCAGTGAGAGCATGGATGAAAGTTAGAGTCTGGAGATGAAGGAAGTGTCGTTTCTGCAAAACCATCACAACTCATGTTAACAGCTACTTGGCAATCAGCGTTGATGAGTTTCGCTGCTTGCCTTTATTCACTCAAGTCCAGAAGCGATGACACTATCTGTCACACTTGAAGGGCCATGTTCCTGTTCCACGGCGTAGATTCCAGTAAGATTGTTTATTTTTTTTTCGAGATTTGAATGTAATGTTAACAAAAGAAGTCAAAGTCTTAGTGGGACTCCTTTATCTTATGGCATCCAGGGTTAATATCTCCTGAGGGGGGTTATTGAACAGGGGGGACTTTAATCAAGTTTGTTATGTGATTCTGTCTGCTAATGTGTAGTGTTACTTGGGCTATGGCTATTCGGAACATAAAGGCCTTATCATCTGACTGCCTATAATCTGACTTTTGGACTGGCACACCTTTTTTGCTGGCTTACATGGTGCACCTCGTGACTGGGTGTGGTCACATTGTAATTCCATTTCCGTATGACGGAGAGAGTCTGTTCGTTAGTTGTCTGGTTCACAGGAGGTGGTGAGCGCCCCAGCCATTGGGGGTGTAAGGTGCCGTTTAGCTTTGTCCATATTTGCAATCTCCAAGTTATGGAGGATTCTGATTTTTTAGAGACGGACCATCTCCGATTCGGAGTATGCATCATGGGAGGAGTATGAAATGACCCGAGTTATCCATGCCCATCAGTTATGTTCCGATTGCCGTTCTAGAGTACTCTCTTCCCCTGAATCATGAAATGTAGAGTGCGTTGAGCCATTGGCACTTGAGGATTCTATGTCCCGTGAGGCGTGTTCCCCAGAAGGAGTAACAGCCATAGGGACACCTGCTTGCGTAGCAAAAACAAAATTTATGCTTACCTGATAAATTTCTTTCCTTTGCGATGTACCGAGTCCACGGATTCATCCTTACTTGTGGGATATTATCCTTCCTAACAGGAAGTGGCAAAGAGAGCACCACAGCAGAGCTGTCTATATAGCTCCCCCCTTAACTCCACCCCCCAGTCATTCTCTTTGCCGGCTCTAAGCAGGAAGGGTAAAGTGAAAGAGGTGTTAAACTGTTAGTTTTATTTTATCTACAATCAAGAGTTTTTGTTATTTTTAAATGGTACTGGTGTTGTAGTATTAACTCTCAGGCAGGACATAGATGAAGATTTCTGCCTGGAGGATTATGATCTTAGCATTAGTAACTACGGTCCACTGCTGTTCCCACAGAAGCTGGGGAGTACAGGAAAACTTCAGTGTGAGGAACAGTTTCTTGCTATACAGCAATGAGGTATGTTCAGTCATATTTTCTGCAGAGACTGTGTTAACTCAGAAAGGCTGACAGTATCCCCATTAGGGGAAGGGTAAGCAGTAATCCTAGTCTGAAAGAGGTTTTACTAGCTTGCATAAAGGGCTAAGTTTTTTGGGCACTCAATTTGTTTATGAGAAATTGGGACAAACATTTGTGTGTTCTGGGAGTAACGTTTTTTATGTTTATGGGACGTTTGCTAGAGGGGTCATTTGGCTTACTTGGGGTTGTTATAACCCACATGGTTTTCAAACTAGGTTTGTTAGATTTGTGTAGGCCCCAGCAACATCGAGTGAGGTGGGCGGGGACTATTTTTGTGCCTCAATTGCGCATTTAGTTATACAGACAAGCAGCAAGCAACTTCTCCTGAGGTCCTGATTATCTTCTGAGGGCCTATTCAAATCTTTAAACCCATATTATCATTCCTAAGGGCAGGTAGAGCCACAGCAGAGCTGTGGCAAGGTGCTAATAGGGGTTTTTAACTGGTTTTAGACAAATTTCAATCCGTTTTTTTTCATTTGGGGGTCTATTGCTTATTTACTTGTGGTGCAATCCTTCTAAAACTTAGTGGGTACACTGTTAAAATTTCAGAAAATTTGTAGCAATTTTAACCTGTTTTGCAGTTTGTGTATGACTTTTTTTTTTCTCTTAAAGGCACAGTACCGTTTTTGCAAATTGTGTTTTTTTCATTAAATAAAGTGTTTCCCAAGCTTGCTTGCTTTATTACTAGTCTGTTAAACATGTCTGACACTGAGGAAACTCATTGCTCAATTTGTTTAGAAGCCATTGTGGAACCCCCTCTTAGAATGTGTCCCACTTGTACTGATATGTCTATAAATTGCAAACAGCATATTTTGACTTATAAAAATTTGGCATTAAATGATTCTCAGACAGAAGTAAGTCAGGTTTTGCCATCTAGTTCTCCCCAAGTGTCACAACCGGTAACGCCTGCACAAGCGACGCCAAGTACTTCTAGTGCGTCTAATTCTTTCACCTTGCAAAATATGGCTTCAGTTATGAATACTACCCTCACAGAGGTTTTATCTAAACTGCCTGGGTTGCAAGGGAAGCGCAGTAGCTCTGGGTTAAGAACAAATGCTGAGCCTTCTGACGCTTTAGTAGCCGTATCCGATATTCCCTCACAATGTTCTGAAGTAGGGATGAGGGATTTGCTGTCTGAGGGAGAGATTTCTGATTCAGGAAATATGTTCCCTCAGACAGATTCAGATATGACGGCATTTAAATTTAAAGGGGCATTATACACTCATTTTTTCTTTGCATAAATGTTTTGTAGATAATCTATTTATATAGCCCATAAAGTTGTTTTTTTTTTAAATTAATGTATAGTTTTGCTTATTTTTAAATAACATTGCTCTGATTTTCAGACTCCTAACCAAGCCCCAAAGTTTTATGTGAATACGCTCGACTACCTACTCCAGCTTGCTCCTGTTTGTGTAAAGGGTCTTTTCATATGCAAAAGAAGGGGGAGGGGGAGTGTCTTATTTGCCACTTGCAGTGGGCTTTCCAGCTACCTTTTCAACAGAGCCAAAGTGACAGCTTCTAAGTAAGTTTTTAAACAGTTTTATACTGGATTTTTATATCAGTATCTGTGCATATTATTCTTTATAGTAGTGTCTATTACATGCAGTTATATGAAAATGAGTGTATACTGTCCCTTTAAGCTAGAGCACATCCGCTTATTGCTCAGGGAGGTTTCAGCTACTCTGGATGATTGTGATCCTATTATAGTTCCAGAGAAATTGTGTAAAATGGACAAATATTCAGAGGTTCCTGTTTACACTGATGTTTTTCCGGTCCCTAAGAGGATTTCGGACATTGTTACTAAGGAGTGGGATAGACCAGGTATTCCGTTCGCTCCCCCTCCTGTTTTTAAGAAAATGTTTCCCATTTCTGACACCATAAAGTACTCATGGCAGACGGTCCCTAAGGTGGAGGGAGCTATTTCTACCCTGGCTAAGCGTACAACTATGCCTATTGAAGACAGTTGTGCTTTCATTGATCCTATGGATAAAAAATTAGAGGGTCTCCTAAAGAAATTTTTTGTTCATCAAGGTTTTCTTCTTCAACCTATAGCGTGCATTGTTCCTGTAACCACTGCGGCTGCCTTTTGGTTTGAGGCTCTAGAAGAGGCTCTTCAGATGGAGACCCCACTAGATGATATTTTGGACAGAATTAAGGCTCTTTAGTTGGCTAATACTTTTATTACAGACGCCGCTTTTCATCTTGCTAAATTAGCGGCTAAGAATTCAAGTTTTGCCATTTTAGCGCGTAGAGTGTTATGGCTTAAGTCCTGGTCAGCTGATGTGTCATCTAAATCTAAGCTTTTGTCCATCCCTTTCAAAGGTAAGACCCTATTCGGGCCTGCACTGAAAGAGATCATTTCAGACATTACTGAAGGGAAGGGTCATACCCTCCCTCAGGATAAGTCAAATAAGACAAGGACCAAACAAAATAATTTTTGTTCGTTTCGAAACTTCAAGAGTGGTCCCACTTCCTCTTCCTCTGCTGCAACCTGGAGACCTAATCAGGCTTGGAACAAGGGTAAACAGGCCAAAAAGCCTGCTGCTGCCACTAAGTCAGCATGAAGGGGTAGCCCCCGATCCGGGACCGGATCTAGTAGGGGGCAGACTCTCTCTCTTTGCTCAGGCCTGGGCAAGAGACGTTCAGGATTCGTGGGCAGTAGAAATTGTAACCCAGGGATGCCTTCTAGATTTCAAGGATTCCCCTCCAAGGGGGAGGTTCCATCTTTCTCAATTGTCTGTAAACCCGACAAAAAGAGAGGCGTTCTTACGCTGTGTAGAAGACCTTTTTACCATGGGAGTGATTTGCCTAGTTCCAAAAGCAGAACAGGGGCAGGGGTTCTACTTCAATCTGTTTATAGTTCCCAAAAAGGAGGGAACCTTCAGACCAATTCTGGATCTCAAGATCCTAAACCAATTCCTAAGAGTCCCATCTTTCAAGATGGAGACCATTCGGACTATCTTACCATTGATCCAGGAGGGTCAATATATGACCACCGTGGACTTAAAGGATGTGTATCTACACATTCCTATCCACAAAGATCATCACCAGTTCCTCAGGTTTTTCTTTCTGGACAAGCATTATCAGTTTGTAGCTCTTCCTTTCGGGTTGGCCACGGCGCCACAAATCTTCACAAAGGTGCTAGGGTCCCTTCTGGCGGTTCTAAGGCCACGGGGCATAGCAGTGGCGCCTTATCTAGACGACATTCTAATTCAAGCGTCAACCTTCCAACTAGCCAAGCCTCACACGGACTTAGTGTTGGCCTTTCTAAGATCTCACGGGTGGAAGGTGAACGTAAAAAAGAGTTTCCCCCCTCACAAGAGTTTCTTTCTCTTGTAAGGTGTATCCAGTCCACGGATCATCCATTACTTGTGGGATATTCTCATTCCCAACAGGAAGTTGCAAGAGGACACCCACAGCAGAGCTGTTATATAGCTCCTCCCCTAACTGCCATATCCAGTCATTCTCTTGCAACTCTCAACACGCATGGAGGTAGTAAGAGAGATTGGTGAAATATATACGTATTTTTTTATCTTCAATCAAAAGTTTGTTATTTTAAATGGTACCGGAGTTGTACTATTTTATCCCAGGCAGTAAATAGAAGAAGAATCTGCCTGAGTTTTCTATGATCTTAGCAGGTTGTAACTAAGATCCATTGCTGTTCTCACATATGTCTGAGGAGAGAGGTAACTTCAGCGGGAGAATGGCGTGCAGGTTACTCTGCTATGAGGTATGTGCAGTTACAATTTTTTCTAGAAATGGAAAATGCTAGAAAATGCTGCTGATACCGGATTAATGTAAGTTAAGCCTGAATACAGTGATTTAATAGCGACTGGTATCATGCTTACTCTCAGGGGTAATACCCTTATAAAATTGCAATATAAAACGTTTGCTGGCATGTTTAATCGTTTTTATATATGCTTTGGTGATAAAACTTTATTGGGGCCTAGTTTTTTCCACATGGCTGGCTTAAATTTTGCCTAGAAACTGTTTCCTGAGGCTTTCCACTGTTGTAGTATGAGTGGGAGGGGCCTATTTTAGCGCTTTTTTGGGCAGATAAAATTACAGACTGAGACATCCAGCTTCCCTCAGAAGTTGCTCAAAGGCTTTCCAAAGTCGTTTATTGGGGAAGGTAGGGCCACAGCAGAGCTGTGGCAGTTTGTTGTGACTGTTAAAAAACGTCTATATAGTTTTTTTGATCCGTTTTTTTAACTAAGGGGTTAATCATCCATTTGCAAGTGGGTGCAATGCTCTGTTAGCTTATTACATACACTGTAAAAATTTTGTTTGATTTACTGCCTTTTTTCACTGTTTTTCAAATTTTGACAAAATTTGTTTCTCTTAAAGGCACAGTACCGTTTTTTATATTTGCTTGTTAACTTGATTTGAAGTGTTTTCCAAGATTGCTAGTCTCATTGCTAGTCTGTACAAACATGTCTGACATAGAGGAAACTCCTTGTTCATTATGTTTAAAAGCCATGGTGGAACCCCCTCTTAGAATGTGTACCAAATGTACTGATTTCACTTTAAGCAATAAAGATCATATTTTGTCTTTAAAAAATTTTATCACCAGAGGAATCTGACGAGGGGGAAGTTATGCCGACTAACTCTCCCCACGTGTCAGATCCTTTGACTCCCGCTCAAGGGACTCACGCTCAAATGGCGCCACGTACATCTAGGGCGCCCATAGCGATTACTTTACAAGACATGGCGGCAGTCATGGATAATACACTGTCAGCGGTATTAGCCAGACTACCTGAATTTAGAGGTAAGCGAGATAGCTCTGGGGTTAGACGAAATGCAGAGTATTCTGACGCTTTAAGAACCATGTCTGATATTGCCTCACAATATGCAGAAGCTGAGGAAGGAGAGCTTCAGTCTGTGGGTGATGTTTCTGACTCAGGAAAGATGCCTGATTCTGATATTTCTACATTTAAATTTAAGCTTGAACACCTCCGAGTGTTGCTCAGGGAGGTTTTAGCTGCTCTGAATGACTGTGATACTATTGCAGTGCCAGAGAAATTGTGTAGACTGGATAAATACTATGCAGTGCCGGTGTGTACTGATGTTTTTCCAATACCTAAAAGGTTTACAGAAATTATTAATAAGGAATGGGATAGACCAGGTGTCGATCTCTCCCCCTCCTATTTTTAGAAAAATGTTTCCAATAGACGCCACCACACGGGACTTAGGGCAGACAGTCCCTAAGGTGGAGGGAGCAGTTTCTACTCTAGCAAAGCGTACTACTATCCCTGTCGAGGACAGTTGTGCTTTTTTAGATCCAATGGATAAAAAATTAGGTTACCTTAAGAAAATGTTTATTCAACAAGGTTTTATCCTACAGCCCCTTGCATGCATTGCTCCTGTCACTGCTACTGCGGCGTTCTGGATTGAGTCTCTGGAAGAGGCTTTACAGGTAGCGACTCCATTGGATGACATACTTGGCAAGCTTAGAGCACTTAAGCTATCCAATTCTTTTGTTTCTGATGCCATTGTTCATTTGACTAAATTAACGGCTAAGAATTCTGGTTTTGCTATACAGGCGTGCAGGGCGCTATGGCTTAAATCATGGTCAGCTGACGTGACTTCAAAATCTAAGCTACTTAACATTCCCTTCAAGGGGCAGACCCTATTCGGGCCTGGTTTGAAGGAGATTATTGCTGATATCATTGGAGGAAAAGGTCATGCCCTTCCTCAGGACAGGTCCAAATCAAGGGCCAAACAGTCTAATTTTTGTGCCTTTCGAAATTTCAAGGCAGGTGCGTGCGGCATCAACTTCCTCTAATGCAAAACAAGAGGGAACTTTTGCTCAGTCCAAGACGGTCTGGAGACCAAACCAGACCTGGAACAAAGGTAAGTAGGCCAAAAAGCCTGCTGCTACCTCTAAGACAGCATGAAGGAACGGCACCCTATCCGGTAACGGATCTAGTAGGGGGCAGACTTTCACTCCTCGCCCAGGCGTGGGCAAGAGATGTCCAGGATCCCTGGGCGTTGGAAATTATATCCCAGGGATATCTTCTGGACTTCAAAGCTTCCCCCCCAAAAGGGAGATTTCACCTTTCACAATTATCTGCAAACCAGATAAAGAGAGAGGCATTCTTACACTGTGTACGAGACCTCCTAGTTATGGGAGTGATCCATCCAGTTCCAAAGGAGGAACAGGGACAGGGTTTTTACTCAAATCTGTTTGTGGTTCCCAAAAAAGAGGGAACCTTCAGACCAATTTTGGATCTAAAGATCTTAAACAAATTCCTCAGAGTTCCATCATTCAAGATGGAAACTATTCGTACCATCCTACCTATGATCCAGGAGGGTCAATATATGACTGGATTTAAAGGATGTTTATCTTCACATTCCGATACACAAAGATCATCATCGGTTTCTCAGGTTTGCCTTTCTAGACAGGCATTACCAGTTTGTAGCTCTTCCCTTTGGATTAGCTACAGCCCCAAGAATCTTTACGAAGGTTCTGGGGTCGCTTCTAGCGGTCCTAAGGCCGCGGGGCATAGCAGTGGCCCCTTATTTAGACGACATCCTGATACAGGCGTCAAACTTCCAAATTGCCAAGTCTCATACGGACGTAGTACTGGCATTTCTGAGATCGCATGGATGGAAAGTGAATGAGGAAAAGAGTTTTCTATCCCCACTCACAAGAGTTTCCTTCCTAGGGACTCTGATAGATTCTGTAGAAATGAAAACCTGGAGTCCAGGTTATCAAAGCTTCTAAATTCCTGCCGTGTTCTTCATTCCATTCCGCGCCCTTCGGTGGCTCAGTGCATGGAAGTAATCGGCTTAATGGTAGCAGCAATGGACATAGTGCCGTTTGCACGCTTACATCTCAGACCACTGCAACTATGCATGCTCAGTCAGTGGGAACGGGGATTACACAGATTTGTCCCCTCTACTAAATCTGGATCAAGAGACCATGGATTCTCTTCTCTGGTGGCTATCTCGGGTCCATCTGTCCAAAGGTATGACCTTTCGCAGGCCAGATTGGACAATTGTAACAACAGATGCCAGCCTTCTAGGTTGGGGTGCAGTCTGGAACTCCCTGAAGGCTCAGGGATCGTGGACTCAGGAGGAGACACTCCTTCCAGTAAATATTCTGGAACTGAAAGCGATATTCAATGCTCTTGAGGCTTGGCCTCAGTTAGCAACTCTGAGGTACATCAGATTTCAGTCGGACAACATCACGACTGTGGCTTACATCAACCATCAAGGGGGAACAAGAAGTTCCCTAGCGATGTTAGAAGTCTCAAAGATAATTCGCTGGGCAGAGACTCACTCTTGCCACCTATCAGCTATCCATATATGTAGAGAACTGGGAGGCGGATTTTCTAAGTCGTCAGACTTTTCATCCGGGAGAGTGGGAACTCCATCCGGAGGTGTTTGCACAATTGATTCATCGTTGGGGCAAACCAGAACTGGATCTCATGGCGTCTCGCCAGAATGCCAAGCTTCCTTGTTACGGATCCAGGTCCAGGGATCCCAAGGCGACGCTGATAGTTGCTCTAGCAGCGCCCTGGTCTTTCAACCTGGCTTATGTGTTTCCACCGTTTCCTCTGCTCCCTCGACTGATTGCCAAGGTCAAGCAGGAGAGAGCATCAGTGATTTTGATAGCACCTGCGTGGCCACGCAGGACCTGGTATGCAGATCTGGTGGACATGTCATCCTTTCCACCATGGACTCTGCCTCTGAGACAGGACCTTCTACTTCAGGGTCCTTTCAACCATCCAAATCTAATTTCTCTGAGACTGACTGCCTGGAGATTGAACGCTTGATTTTATCAAAGCGTGGCTTCTCCGAGTCAGTCATTGATACCTTAATACAGGCATGAAAGCCTGTCACCAGGAAAATTTACCTTAAAATATGGCGTAAATATCTTTATTGGTGTGAATCCAAGAGTTACTCATGGAGTAAGGTCAGGATTCCCAGGATATTATCTTTTCTCCAAGATGGTTTGGAAAAAGAATTGTCAGCTAGTTCCTTTAAAAGGACAGATTTCTGCTCTGTCTATTCTTTTGCACAAACGTCTGGCAGATGTTCCAGACGTTCAGGCATTTTGTCAGGCTTTGGTTAGAATTAAGTTTGTGTTTAAACCTGTTGCTCCCCCATGGAGCTTAAATTTGATTCTTAAGGTTCTTCAAGGAGTTCCGTTTGAACCTCTTCATTCCATAGATATCAAACTTTTATCTTGGAAAGTTCTTTTTTTGGTAGCTATTTCCTCGGCTCGTAGAGTCTCCGAGTTATCTGCTTTACAATGTGATTCTCCTTATCTGATCTTCCATACGGATAAGGTAGTTCTGCGTACCAAACCTGGGTTTTTACCTAAGGTGGTATCTAACAAGAATATCAATCAAGAGATTGTTGTTCCATCCTTGTGTCCTAATCCTTCTTCAAAGAAGGAACGTCTATTACACAATCTTGACGTGGTTCGTGCTTTAAAGTTTTACTTACAAGCTACTAAAGATTTTCGTCAAACATCTGCTTTGTTTGTTGTCTACTGTGGACAGAGGAGAGGTCAATAGGCTTCGGCAACCTCTCTTTCTTTTTGGCTAAGAAGCATAATCCGCTTAGCCTATGAGACTGCTGGCCAGCAGCCTCCAGAAAGGATTACAGCTCATTCTACTAGAGCTGTGGCTTCCACTTGGGCCTTTAAAAATGAGGCTTCTGTTGAACAGATTTGCAAGGCGGCGACTTGGTCTTCGCTTCATACTTTTTCAAAATTCTACAAATTTGATACTTTTGCTTCTTCGGAGGCTATTTTTGGGAGAAAGGTTTTACAGGCAGTGGTACCTTCCGTTTAAGTACCTGCCTTGTCCCTCCCTTCATCCGTGTACTTTAGCTTTGGTATTGGTATCCCACAAGTAATGGATGATCCGTGGACTGGATACACCTTACAAGAGAAAACATAATTTATGCTTACCTGATAAATTTATTTCTCTTGTGGTGTATCCAGTCCACGGCCCGCCCTGTCTTTTTAAGGCAGGTCTAAATTTTAATTTAAACTACAGTCACCACTGCACCCTATGGTTTCTCCTTTCTCGGCTTGTTTCGGTCGAATGACTGGATATGGCAGTTAGGGGAGGAGCTATATAGCAGCTCTGCTGTGGGTGATCCTCTTGAAACTTCCTGTTGGGAAAGGAGAATATCCCACAAGTAATGGATGATCCGTGGACTGGATACACCACAAGAGAAATAAATTTATCAGGTAAGCATAAATTATGTTTTTCTGCAGGAAGGTCTGGAGAAGGATTTGTAAGTCAGCTCTCTGAAGGGTTAGGTTTTTGCCCTTTCTGTTCTATTACATAAGCGTTGGGCCGACTTCCCAGATGTTCAGTCCTTTGTTCAGGCCCTGATCAGAATAAGGCCTGTGTTCCAACCTCTTGCTCCACCTTGGAGTCTTAATCTTGTTCTTCGGGTTTTGCAGCAGGCTCCATTTGAGCCTATGCATTCTGTTGATTTTACATTATTGTCTTTTAAAGTTTTGTTTTTGCTAGCTATTTCTTCTGCTCGCAGTCTCTTAGAACTTTTGGCTCTATAGTGTGATTCCCCTTATCTTATTTTCCATGCAGATTTCTTCCTAAGGTTGTTTTGGACCGCAACATCAATCAGGAAATTGTTGTTCTTTCTTTGTGTCCTAATCCTCCTTCTCAGAAGGAACGTCTGTTACACAACTTGGATATATTTTGTGCTCTAAAATTCTATCTTCAGGCTACTAAATATTTCCGTCAATCTTCTGCACTTTTTGTAGTATTTGCTGGCAAACATAAGGGCCAAAAGGCTACGTCATCTACTCTTTCCTTTTGGTTGAGGAGTGTCATTCGGTTGACCTGTGAGACAGCTGGACAACAACCTCCTGAGAGGATTATGGCTCATTCGACTAGGGCTGCTTCTTATTCCTGGTCCTTTAAAAATGAGGCTTCTGTGAAGCAATTTGCAATGCGGCCACTTGGTCCTCCTTACATGCATTTTCTAAATTTTACAAATTTTATGTTTTTGCCTCAGCTGAGGCTTCCTTTGGGAGAAAGGTTCTTCAAGCAGTGGTGCGCTCAGTTTACGTCTGCCTGTCTTGTTTCTCCCTTCCTTTCCATTCTTTGTCCTCAAGCTTGGGTATTGGTTCCCACTAGTAATTAGAATGAATTTGTGGACTCTCCATGCCATTGGAAAGAAAAATAAAAAATATTCTTACCTGATAAAAAAAAATATTTCCTGGCATGGAGAGTCCATGACCTACCCTTGTCTAAATTCAAGTTGGTTTATTGTTTTCTGAAACTTCAGGCACCTCTATACCCCTGGTGTTCCTCTTCTCTTTCCATATTCCCTCGGCTGAATGACTGGGTATTATGGGAAGTGGGAGGGATATGTGTAGCTTTGCTGGGGTGTACTTTGCCTCCTCCTGGTGGCCAGGAGTTGAATTCCCACTAGTAATTAGAATGAATTTGTGGACTCTCCATACTAGGAAAGAAAATAATTTATCAGGTAACATATTTTTTTTTTGCTTGTTTGACTCCTTAGAGAGAAGCTGGAGTGTGTCTGTCACTCATAAGTAAGTTGAAATTAACAGACCATGCAGCATGCTGCACAGTGATTACTAAGATAAGAAAACACTGTCACTTACATGTGTCAATAGCTGTCTAAAGCTAAGAAGACCAAGATCATGATTTTCTACAGACTTTTTGAGGGGTATATCCTTGAACCTTGCAAATTGTAAATATAAATTACAGTTTTTAATGCTTTACACATTTATTGCTAATATTCATATATAAAATATTAACTAATCTCCCTTTAACTGTGAAATTGGAGATACATTTTCAGACCTTGTGTAACTGCCCTGATTTAAATAAAATATATAGAAAAAGGTAGAATTTGTATAAATGTTTTCATAATGTGTTTATAAGGTTTTGGTATTTTATTTTACTTTAAGCGTAGATGTTTCTGTACTTGAATTGACCCTTTTAACATTTTAATGATTTAAATAATTAGATGTTTAAATTGAACAGATTTGTTTGATGTTTCTTCTCTTATTGCAGGAAAGCCCATCTTGTCCTTCGGAGACTGGAAAAAGTCAGCAGCCACTGCTCAGGTCTACTACGGAGTGCTCATATCCAGGGCCGAATAGATACCATGCCCTATCTAATCTGTCGGAGTGAGGACCTCCGGACTCAAGGGTTTGTTTGGTATAACATTCTCAAGGATAATAAAGTTACTTGTGTAGAAAAGATGGTGCCCATGCCTCGTAATATGTATGGAGACTCAAAGGGTCGATGAGTGTACCCCAGTATTGTACTCTGAACAGAGATTGGCAGGAAAACACATGGTCATGCCGAGTGAAGTCACAAGCAGCTAAGTGAATGTGAAAGGTCAGTATCAGTCTAGATCCTAGAAACTGACTAGGCGCTGAGGACAACAAATATTTCTATTTGTGAGATCCTTATTGGACAAAGAAAGACAACTTTTTTTTTTTTCTTTCTTTTTTTTACTACATATTTTGTTACGAAAATCCTGAACATCATCAAAGACTTAAAGAAAATCTGGAAGAGTTACCAGTCTGGGAAGCAAAATGGACATTCAACACAGGCTACCAGACAATGCCAGATGAGGCACTCCTTTAAAAATAAATCCGTTGAGGGTTTTGCTATCCCCAGCCACTTCTTTTTTTTCTTGGCATCTGTTTTTTAATTAACGTGAAAAACATCAAGATTTTTTTCTATTTTTCCCTTTGAGTTTGCAACTCAACTTACTTGCTCAGTCTTGTTTATAAAGACTGAAAAAAGACACTGGTACGCTGTGTGAATTAAACATCTTTCTGCAGTATGACTCCTTGTGTTTTCTGTGTGTGTTTCCAGTAAGGGAATACAGATAATAGCATTTTAAATACTATACCAATTTTACTGATTATTATTTCATGTGTATGTTTCACAGCTGAAACAAAATCTACTTACATTCTCATTATGTAACATAGGTCATTAAAAGGTTATATTTAAATATACCTGTTTACTAATTGGTTAGTTGTGCATGGAGATGAATGTACTTTATAAGGAAAAATAATATAAAACCTGAAGGATCCTTGTATTAGAAATATGGAATCTAAACTGAAAGCATTTTTGGCTGCTCATATTGTTCTGCTGTGTTGTAGTCTGTCTAAGTAGGGTTGGAATAATGTAGATTTTATAAGTAAATGTTAATATTTCTATGTTTCCCTTGTCTAGGTAAAATAGAAAATAAAGAGCCTGCCTAGTTTGCATCAAAAAGCCAGCCTAGAATATAAAATGTCACGCCCTCCTGGAATTAGAGGTTTGGAATCTCCCTTAAAGGCATCTAGCTAGTTCATTTGTGAGTTTGGAACTTTTCGACTATCATGTTAGTGTTCTGTAGTGGTTGAATATCTCAATTTACAGTTCTTTGTGCTAGAAACACAAACTAGAAGGAAATTATCATTACGTAACTCCCTATACCTCACTAGTGTACATCCACTTTAACGCTCCTTTCTTTCTGTGCACCTGAGTTTTCAAGGGACAAAAGAGAGGTCACTTTAAAATTCCAGAATAAAAAGCGTAAAGGGACATAAAACCGAAAATGCTATTTCACCATTCAGACAGAGATTTTTTTTTTGTACATTTTCTTCATTCTCTTGGTTCCATTGTTGAAAGAGCAGCAATACACTACTGTGAGCTAGCTGAACACATATGATGAGCCAATGACTAGCGGCATATGTGCAGCCACCAATCAACAGTTAGCTCCCATTAGTGCATTGTTGCTCATAAGCCTAGCAAGTTATGCTTGTGAACAAAGGATAGCAAGACATATTAGAAAGTATAAAGTATGAAGCAATGTTAGCACTTCCCTTCAGGTGCTCGCTGCCAGCCCTGGTTCTCCCAGCAGAAAGTGTTGACAGTGGCGACACTTTTTCCCCTTCAGGGAACCAAGCTGTCCACGTCCTCTAAGTCAATCTTGTTAATTTCACCTCCAAAATAAAAGAGCTCACAATAGTGTAGCAGATTTCAGACAATGTGGTAGGCGCACAAACTGGTTATACTCACAAGATTGCAGTTAAAATAAGCCTTTTATTAAAATCATCACTAAGGTGTCTTCAGGTGCAGCTTAAGGTTTTATTTAAAATACAGCTCAACGTGTTTCGGCTAAAAGAAGCCTTTATCAAGAGCATAAAGTTAAAACAATTTCTGGAACAAATGGTTATAGCCTTGCAATATTCACAAATTTATAGTCTCAAAACCCTGCCTGCCTTCTTCAAGACACACTCATCCACAGGTGTGCTGAATTCAGCTTACATCAGGACTGTATCCAATTCCTATCTTTTTCTGTCAGGAAGTATAGAAATATACCAATGAAATTCAGTATGCCAGATGCCTTAAATACATTTATATGGTTACACTTCCCCACATAAAATTCTTCCATTCTGAGATCAACAGACCTATAATGTCTTTGTGTTGATAATCTCTTTACATTGATAATATCTCACTAAATAATCTGTATCAAAAACAATCTGTGCTTGAAAACATGTGTTATTTAAACATTCATTTGTGCAGCATAAATCAAACTATACAAATGATGGTGAACCACATTAGCTATTGGTGCCAGGCAAAAGTTGTGCCCTTAATAAACATCTTCTTTTTGCGAACTCTGTTAACATCAATATTAAACGTTAAAATCACTATAAAGATAGCGACCAATCTACAAAAATAAACATTGGTCAAATGTCTTTGCGTCAACCAATGAAGAAATCGGTAGTCCCACTCGGTCTCGATCCTAGGTAGGATTCATATTTTGATTCTTTTGCTATCCCTTAGCAGATAGGATCCTACCTAGGTAGGATGGAGACTGAGTGGGACTACCAATTTCTTCATTGGTTGACGCAAGGATATTTGACCAATGGAAGCTTTTTATGTGGGGAAGTGCAACCATATAAATATATTTAAGGCATCTGGCATACTTAATTTCATTGTTATATTTCTACACTTCCTGACAGAAAAAGATAGAAATTGGATACAACCCTGATGTAAGCTGAATTCAGCACACCTGTGGATGAGTGTGTCTTGAAGGCAGGCAGGGTTTTGAGACTATAAATTTGTTTGTGAATATTTCAAGGATATAACCATTTGTTTCAGAAATTGTTTTAACTTTATGCTCTTGATAAAGGCTTCTTTTAGCCAAAATGCGTTGAGCTGTATTTTAAATAAAACTGGAAGCTGCACCTGAAGACACCTTTGTGATGGTTTTAATAAAAGGCTTATTTCTTCTGTTATGTGTGATCAGTCCACGGGTCATCATTACTTCTGGGATATAACTCCTCCCCAACAGGAAATGCAAGAGGATTCACCCAGCAGAGCTGCATATAGCTCCTCCCCTCTACGTCAGTCCCAGTCATTCTCTTGCACCCAACGACTAGATAGGATGTGTGAGAGGACTGTGGTGATTATACTTAGTTTTTATGACTTCAATCAAAAGTTTGTTATTTTATAATAGCACCGGAGCGTGTTATTACTTCTCTGGCAGAGTTTGAGGAAGAATCTGCCAGAGTTTTTTACTATGATTTTAACCGGAGTAGTTAAGATCATATTGCTGTTCTCGGCCATCTGAGGGAGGTAAAAGCTTCAGATCAGGGGACAGCGGGCAGATGAATCTGCATTGAGGTATGTAGCAGTTTTTATTTTCTGAATGGAATTGATGAGAAAATCCTGCCATACCGTTATAATGACATGTATGTATACACTTCAAAGTATTCTGGGGATGGTATTTCACCGGAACTACTCTGTTAAAAGTCACTAATCCTTTTAATAAGTATTTTTCATGTTAAACGTTTTTGCTGGAATGTAGAATCGTTTACATTGCTGAGGTACTGAGTGAATAAATATTTGGGCATTATTTTCCACTTGGCAGTTGTTTGCTTTTAATTGTGACAGTTTCGTTTCTCTTCACTGCTGTGTGTGAGAGGGAGGGGCCGTTTTTGGCGCTCTTTGCTACGCATCAAAAATTTCCAGTCAGCTACTCTTATATTTCCTGCATGATCCGGTTCATCTTTGACAGATCTCAGGGGTCTTCAAACTTCTTTGAAGGGAGGTATATTCTCTCAGCAGAGCTGTGAGAATTTTATATTGACTGTGAATAAAAACGTTGCTCTGTAATTTTTATGTCAAATTTAATTATTGTTATTTACTAATGGGAACAAACCTTTGCTAAAAGTTGTGTTGTTTTAAAGTTTGATGCTATAACTGTTTTTCAGTTCATTATTTCAACTGTCATTTAATCGTTTAGTACCTCTTTGAGGCACAGTACGTTTTTGCTAAAAAAGATTATAACCAAGTTGCAAGTTTATTGCTAGTGTGTTAAACATGTCTGACTCAGAGGAAGATATCTGTGTCATTTGTTCCAATGCCAAGGTGGAGCCCAATAGAAATTTATGTACTAACTGTATTGATGCTACTTTAAATAAAAGTCAATCTGTACAATGTGAACAAATTTCACCAAACAGCGAGGGGAGAGTTATGCCGACTAACTCGCCTCACGCGGCAGTACCTGCATCTCCCGCCCGGGAGGTGCGTGATATTATGGCGCCTAGTACATCTGGGCGGCCATTACAGATAACATTACAAGATATGGCTACTGTTATGACTGAAGTTTTGTCTAAATTACCAGAACTAAGAGGCAAGCGTGATCACTCTGGGGTGAGAACAGAGTGCGCTGACAATACTAGGGCCATGTCTGATACTGCGTCACAGCTTGCAGAGCATGAGGACGGAGAGCTTCATTCTGTGGGTGACGGTTCTGATCCAAACAGATTGGATTCAGATATTTCAAATTTTAAATTTAAATTGGAGAACCTCCGTGTATTACTAGGGGAGGTCTTAGCAGCTCTCAATGATTGTAACACCGTTGCAATACCAGAGAAACTGTGTAGGTTGGATAAATACTTTGCGGTACCGGCGAGTACTGACGTTTTTCCTATACCTAAGAGACTAACTGAAATTGTTACTAAGGAGTGGGATAGACCCGGTGTGCCGTTCTCACCCCCTCCAATATTTAGAAAGATGTTTCCAATAGACGCCACCACTCGGGACTTATGGCAAACGGTCCCTAAGGTGGAGGGAGCAGTTTCTACTTTAGCTAAGCGTACCACTATCCCGGTGGAGGATAGCTGTGCTTTTTCAGATCCAATGGATAAAAAATTAGAGGGTTACCTTAAGAAAATGTTTGTTCAACAAGGTTTTATATTGCAACCCCTTGCATGTATCGCGCCGATTACGGCTGCGGCAGCATTTTGGATTGAGTCTCTGGAAGAGAACCTTAGTTCATCTACGCTAGACGACATTACGGACAGGCTTAGAGTCCTTAAACTAGCTAATTCTTTCATTTCGGAGGCCGTAGTACATTTAACCAAACTTACGGCTAAGAACTCAGGATTCGCCATACAGGCACGTAGGGCGCTGTGGCTAAAATCCTGGTCAGCTGATGTTACTTCTAAGTCCAAATTACTTAATATACCTTTCAAGGGGCAGTCTTTATTTGGGCCCGGTTTGAAAGAAATTATCGCTGACATTACAGGAGGTAAGGGCCACGCCCTACCTCAAGACAAAGCCAAAGCTAAGGCTAGACAGTCTAATTTTCGTCCCTTTCGGAATTTCAAAACAGGAGCAGCATCAACCTCCACTGCACCAAAACAGGAAGGAGCTGTTGCTCGTTACAGGCAAGGCTGGAAGCCTAACCAGTCCTGGAACAAGAGCAAGCAGGCCAGGAAACCTGCTGCTGCCCCAAAGACAGCATGAACCGAAAGCCCCCGATCCGGGACCGGATCTAGTGGGGGGCAGACTTTCTCTCTTCGCCCAGGCCTGGGCAAGAGATGTTCAGGATCCCTGGGCACTAGAGATCATATCTCAGGGATACCTTCTAGATTTCAAATTATCTCCCCCAAGAGGGAGATTTCATCTGTCAAGGTTGTCAACAAACCAGATAAAGAAAGAAGCGTTTCTACGCTGTGTACAAGATCTATTATTAATGGGAGTGATCCATCCGGTTCCGCGGTCGGAACAAGGACAAGGGTTCTACTCAAACCTGTTTGTGGTTCCCAAAAAAGAGGGAACTTTCAGGCCAATCTTAGATTTAAAGATTCTAAACAAATTCCTAAGAGTTCCATCATTCAAAATGGAAACTATTCGGACAATCTTACCCATGATCCAAAAGGGTCAGTACATGACCACAGTGGATTTAAAAGATGCTTACCTTCACATACCGATCCACAAAGATCATCACCGGTATCTAAGGTTTGCCTTCTTAGACAGGCACTACCAGTTTGTAGCTCTTCCATTCGGATTGGCTACGGCTCCAAGAATCTTCACAAAGGTTCTGGGTGCCCTTCTGGCGGTACTAAGACCGCGAGGGATTTCGGTAGCTCCGTACCTAGACGACATTCTAATACAAGCTTCAAGCTTTCAAACTGCCAAGTCTCATACAGAGCTAGTTCTGGCATTTCTAAGGTCGCATGGATGGAAAGTGAACGAAAAGAAGAGTTCTCTTTTTCCTCTCACAAGAGTTCCATTCTTGGGGACTCTTATAGATTCTGTAGAAATGAAGATTTACCTGACAGAAGACAGGTTAACAAAGCTTCAAAATGCATGCCGTGTCCTTCATTCCATTCAACACCCGTCAGTAGCTCAATGCATGGAGGTGATCGGCTTAATGGTAGCGGCAATGGACATAGTACCTTTTGCACACCTACACCTCAGACCCCTGCAATTGTGCATGCTAAGTCAGTGGAATGGGGATTACTCAGATTTGTCCCCTACTCTGAATCTGAATCAAGAGACCAGAAATTCTCTTCTGTGGTGGCTTTATCGGCCACACCTGTCCAGGGGGATGCCATTCAGCAGACCAGACTGGACAATTGTAACAACAGACGCCAGCCTTCTAGGTTGGGGCGCTGTCTGGAATTCTCTGAAGGCTCAGGGACTATGGAATCAGGAGGAGAGTCTCCTTCCAATAAACATTCTGGAATTGAGAGCAGTTCTCAATGCCCTTCTGGCTTGGCCCCAATTAACAACTCGGGGGTTCATCAGGTTTCAGTCGGACAACATCACGACTGTAGCTTACATCAACCATCAGGGAGGGACAAGAAGCTCCCTAGCAATGATGGAAGTATCAAGAATAATTCGCTGGGCAGAGTCTCACTCTTGCCACCTGTCAGCAATCCACATCCCGGGAGTGGAGAACTGGGAGGCGGATTTCTTGAGTCGCCAGACTTTTCATCCGGGGGAGTGGGAACTTCATCCGGAGGTTTTTGCCCAAATACTTGGGGCAAACCAGAGATAGATCTCATGGCGTCTCGCCAGAACGCCAAACTTCCTCGCTACGGGTCCAGATCCAGGGATCCGGGAGCGGTTCTGATAGATGCTTTGACAGCACCTTGGAACTTCGGGATGGCTTATGTGTTTCCACCCTTCCCGCTGCTTCCCCGATTGATTGCCAAAGTCAAACAGGAGAGAGCATCAGTGATTCTAATAGCGCCTGCGTGGCCACGCAGGACTTGGTATGCAGATCTAGTGGACATGTCATCCTGTCCGCCTTGGTCTCTACCTCTAAGACAGGACCTTCTGATACAGGGTCCATTCAAACATCAAAATCTAACTTCTCTGAAGCTGACTGCTTGGAAATTGAACGCTTGATTTTATCAAAACGTGGTTTTTCTGAGTCGGTTATTGATACCCTGATACAGGCTAGGAAGCCTGTTACCAGAAGGATTTACCATAAAATATGGCGTAAATACCTATACTGGTGCGAATCCAAAGGTTACTCCTGGAGTAAGGTTAGGATCGCTAGGATATTGTCTTTTCTACAAGAAGGTTTAGAAAAGGGCTTATCAGCTAGTTCATTAAAGGGACAGATTTCAGCTTTGTCCATCTTGTTACACAGGCGTCTGTCAGAAAATCCAGACGTCCAGGCCTTTTGTCAGGCTTTAGCTAGGATCAAGCCTGTGTTTAAAGCTGTTGCTCCGCCATGGAGTTTAAACTTAGTTCTTAACGTTTTACAGGGTGTTCCGTTTGAACCCCTTCATTCCATTGATATAAAATTGTTATCTTGGAAAGTTCTGTTTTTAATGGCTATTTCCTCGGCTCGAAGAGTCTCTGAGTTATCAGCCTTACATTGTGATTCTCCTTATCTGATTTTTCACTCGGACAAGGTAGTTCTGCGTACTAAACCTGGGTTCTTACCTAAGGTAGTCACTAACAGGAACATCAATCAAGAGGTTGTTGTTCCATCCTTGTGCCCAAATCCTTCTTCAAAGAAGGAACGTCTTCTACACAATCTGGATGTAGTTCGTGCCCTCAAGTTCTACTTGCAGGCAACTAAAGATTTTCGCCAAACTTCTTCCCTGTTTGTCGTTTATTCTGGACAGAGGAGAGGTCAAAAAGCTTCTGCTACCTCTCTCTCTTTTTGGCTTCGTAGCATAATACGTTTAGCCTATGAGACTGCTGGACAGCAGCCTCCTGAAAGAATTACAGCTCACTCCACTAGAGCTGTGGCTTCCACTTGGGCCTTTAAGAATGAGGCCTCTGTTGAACAGATTTGCAAGGCGGCAACTTGGTCTTCGCTTCATACTTTTTCCAAATTTTACAAATTTGACACTTTTGCTTCTTCGGAGGCTATTTTTGGGAGAAAGGTTCTTCAGGCAGTGGTTCCTTCTGTATAATGAGCCTGCCTATCCCTCCCGTCATCCGTGTACTTTTGCTTTGGTATTGGTATCCCAGAAGTAATGATGACCCGTGGACTGATCACACATAACAGAAGAAAACATAATTTATGCTTACCTGATAAATTCCTTTCTTCTGTTGTGTGATCAGTCCACGGCCCGCCCTGTTTTTAAGGCAGGTAAATATCTTTTAAATTATACTCCAGTCACCACTTCACCCCTGGTTACTCCTTTCTCGTTGATTCTTGGTCGAATGACTGGGACTGACGTAGAGGGGAGGAGCTATATGCAGCTCTGCTGGGTGAATCCTCTTGCATTTCCTGTTGGGGAGGAGTTATATCCCAGAAGTAATGATGACCCGTGGACTGATCACACAACAGAAGAAAGGAATTTATCAGGTAAGCATAAATTATGTTTTTAACTACAATCTTGTAAGTATGACCAGTTTGTGCACCTACCACATTATCTGAAATGTGCTACACTATTGTGAGCTCTTTTATTTTGGAGGTGAAAGCAACAAGGTTGACTCAAGAGGACGTGGGCAGCATGGTTCCCTGGAGGTGACACAGCGTCACCACTTTCAACAGTTTCTAGCAAGAGAATGAAAAATTATATATAATGGAAATAATTTGAAGCATTGTTTCAACTGGCTGCTGAGGAGGGAGACACACTAAAGG